>NC_031779.1:6799271-6913106 GCF_001522545.3 Parus major
GAGCCCGGCACGGCCTGAGCCCGGCACGGCCTGAGCCCGGCACGGCCTGAGCCCGGCACGGCCTGAGCCCGGCACGGCCTGAGCCCGGCACGGCCCGACCGCTGCCGAGAGCGAGGGGGCAATTCCCGGCCGGGGGCCTCGGAACTCGGCGGGGCAAAATGCTGACAGCCAGCCGTGCCTCGGCATAGAGCGCCTCGCATCCCTCCCCTTCTCCTGCACCCCGGCTGCTGCTCGGCAAAACCGCTTTGCGGATGAAGCCGAGAGCTATCGCCAGCCAAACGGGCAATGTTTCTGTCATCCACAATCGGGAATCCCCCTGTACCTTACAGAAAGGAAAAGCTAACAACTAATCCTAGCTATCGGTGCAAATGGAATGAAATCCCACAACTACACCTCCGACACTGAGCAACTTGCTTGCTTTATAAAACCCGATGTCACAAGCAACCGTGGCACCTAAATAGGAGGTAATTTAATTCAGTTTATTTGCTTCATTGTGTAAAGACACATGTACATCTCAAATTTCACTTAAAGATCACGCAACGCTTTAATTTCAGTACCGTTCTTTTGAAAAAGCATTTGTTTTGTTTTTGCATTTGTTTTGTTTTTGTATTGCCCATTTCTGACAAATGGCCCAGCACAGGCAAAGCAACCTGCCCCACTTCGGGGCTGAGCAAGCGAAGGGAAAGCACTCACCTCAACAGCCCATCAAAGACCAGCAACACAACATTCCTCACTGCTTTCCTGGCTGACGCCAAGCATTGTAAAAATCTTCCCACCAAAGCCACAAGTATTATCAAGCAAAAGATAGTAAGAAATAGTCTTCAGAAAACCGTGCATCCTTATCTATTGTTATAAAACACCACACCAATTTGTGGTAATGGACACATTCATCTTTGAGGAAAAGCAGCGTTGCAGAAATTCCATGTAACTTCTCCCTAAATAACATGAGCTGCAATTCAGTATTTTTTAAATAACATTTTCTCTAATTATGCACAAAATGTATGGTTCTTTTATGCAAATCTACACTCTAATTTAAGAGCATCTAATACACTCATTTTGATATGTTTTGAAAACTTCAAAAATAAAGTATCTCCAGTAAATCTAAACACAGAGAAATTATTTGACATCATTATATATCCATCATGGATGTATGTGTATGTGGGATTTTCAGAGAAGATCTCTCAATTAAACAACCTCACATTAGTTCACCGCAGTCAGATGACAGGACACTTAGTTTGGGAAAATGATCTGATTGCAATTTTTTAAAAAAAAGCTTTTAAGAGAGGTTTGTTCAAGTACCTTTACCCTAATTCAGTGAGAACTCGAGCAGATCTCTCACAGCAGGACTTTGCAGTGGGCTGCCTGGTTGTTTAATGACAGCTAAATGTTCTCATGTAGCAAAGAGCAGGTGGGGATGCTGTAATCTGAGGTTACTGCGGTTTTCAGATAGATTTCAAATAAAGGCCATGTTGAAAAAAAACCCTTACAATAATCTAACCAGAAAAAACAGACCTTTTTCTTATTAAACATAAAAATCTCAAATATTTTTACTTGGTTTGTAACATAATTTAGGGTTTGGATGTTTTACACATTTGCATTTTATTCAGGTTCATAGATGAACACAATGTTGAAAAAGCAGTATTTAGCAATTCCCTAAAAACTTTATCCCATAAATCAAGTGACCAAAGAACAGGCATAAAGCAGAAGAAGATGGAAAACTGTGCAATGAGGAAGAAATTGGAAGTTCTGTGTTGCATTATCAATAAGATTTATTTATTCAGTTTTGTTATTTAAAATTGCTTTCTAAAACACAGCAGAGCAGCAGAGAAGAGGGGTCAGGAGAGTTACTGCTGTCTTTGAGAGCTCTCACTATTAAAGACAAGTGACAGTTGAATGTATCACTTGACTGCGCAAGGCGATTCAGAACAGATCCGAACAAAAAAATCCTGCTTTTCACATTTGGGCACCATTTGTGGACAGTGGGGAAAAAACCTTACCAAAAAATGTCCCCCTAGAAAGTCAGTTAAACACAACATTACAGTCAGTTCAACATCACACAAAGTATCTACCCAGGATGCTCCAAAGTTTTGATTCAGAGCCACACACTTCATAAAGTATTCCAATGGTGTTGCTTTCTATCAGTCTACTTCAATACACATGGAAATTGCTAATACTGACAGAAGTCCACTCAGTGTGGTGAACATTATATTATTTCTAATACAGTCTAAACTTAATGTCTCAAAAACTAGGTTTCACATAATCATTCAGAAAATACTTCCCATTCTACCATTTCAAATAATCTCCTTTTACCCTTTAGGAGGGGTGGAGAAAGGAGAGAACACAGAAGGAAGTAACATCTATTATTTTTCTTCTTGTACCATTAGTATCTTTAAGTGATATGTTTTGAAACATGTCTAGAAGCTCAGTTTTGAAAGACTAGCAGGAAAGCAGAAGGAAAGTGCCTTAAATGGGAGGTAGTTCTATGCATGCAAACCAAGTTTGCTGTATCTGCACCATAAATAATTCTTGCAAGGAATTAGCACCCATGGACTATACACATATTATAGAGGGTGATATATGAGGAACTCCTATGATGAAACTACAAACTGTCTTACATGTATTGGAAAATATGAGTTTGAATTTAGAAAGAAATCCCTGGTATCAGAAAAGACTCATTTGACAATCTCTTATTAAATAAATGCAATCCAAAGTTTAATATTAACTGATCGTCTCAGGTGCTATGGAAAGCCTAAAATACTCAAAATACTTATTAGAAGCTACACAGAAAAGAAGCAGACACTTATGTCTGCATGTCACAGCTCATTTTCTGTAACAAAAATCAACAGATACATTGTATCTGTTGATACAGATTATTTCTCTGTTATTTCTCTGATATGACACTAATTAAATAGCACAAGAATGATGATAGATATTCACACTGTTTATCTTAGAATTATGACCTCATGATAGCCACTGATTATGGTACTAGTAACAAATGTTATTTTGAAATCTCTCCTACTCCACATGTAAATAGGAGGTTTTTGCTCACAGTCCACCCGTTTTTGGATGATGATCTCCCTGGGTATGTCTGAGCGAGCCTCACTCGCTGTCTTCTCCCTCCGCAGCCTGAGCAGCTCTCTGGAAGCCCTGACACTCTGCTCTTCCTGGCTGAGGAGCTACACTGGTTTCAAGCCACATGATGTTATTAGTGTCTGGCTTAGTTAACTCCTACAATCAGAAAAATTCTCAGAAATACAACAGTTTTCAATCTCTGAAGATAATGTAACTCACTGAACAGTATTTTTCCCCTCTATAATATTAACAGAACAGCAATCTTGCTGCTCACTCAAACCTGGCTTGAAAAAAGACATGTTTTTTAATTGCTATCCTTCTCTGAGTGCTCTAAATTTAGTAGTTGTTGCTCTAAATTTAGTTGAACATAAATGCATGCATGTCAATATTCAAAATGTTTTGGGCAGTGAATAACCACTTACAAGTTAACAACACAAAAACTTAAAAATGCATTTGCCTGGAACATTTAATTTTTACAGTAAGAGGACAAATTCAGATTAAGTTGCATTCCAGAAAGAAGCCAAACAATTCACCGGCACTTTTTTCTGTGACTGTTTTTACTTTAGGCCCTGATAAGAACACATTAAAAAAGATAAACCTCAAAACAAATAATTTCAGAATGTACCATACAAAACCAAAGGAAAAGAGACAAACTAGAGGAAGGGTTGTTTGGGTTTTTTTGAATCATTATTACTTAAAAGACTGTTATTAAATTACAGTTATCTAGGAAATTAAATTACTGCTGAGTATCCGTTGACATGGCAGCCTTATCCTAACAAAAACATTGCAGAAACCAGTATTTTAGAAACTGGAAAATTAAAAAAATACAGATTTGTACAACAAAATTAAGTATCAATTTTTTCTTCTGACTTTTCATATTATAATTAAAGTTCTCTGCACTAAAGGAACTTTTTCCCACAATACATTCTGACTTCTTATGAAGGTAAACTCAAAATAAAGACTTACACTTACATAATGATCTACCCCAAATTAAATGTCTCATGATGCTCAGTGAAATTTAATTTTGTGTCATCTTCCACATATGCAGTATCTAATACAATTTTTTGGATTTTTTGGTAATGTGTCATTTTATTTCAAGGCTCTTTTCAGCAGTGAAAGCATTGAAATACAGAGAAACAGTGCTTAAAACCTGCAGCATCACAATCATTGATTATTCACAGTAACTGCACTTAATTGCACAGATTGGTAAGATGTTAATACAAATAAAATCTATCAGCATTTTATTGTCTCCATTCTTATAGAAGATGAATTAAATGAAAACCATTTGAAAAATACTGCTTGTTAAAATTAAACTGTGGTAAGAGAAATGAAAGGAATCTTTCATTCTCCAAAATTATCTCTTTACCTGGCTGATGCTACTAAATATTAAACATGTAGCATAAGCTTTATTACTGCCTAGAATTACTGTAATAAATGTCAGGAAAATTGTACTGCTATGTGTTTTAGCTTCTCTGACATTTTAAATATATTTTTGTTAATCTAGCAGAAATCATCTGCTAGACTGTAAAGCCACCCTACATAACACGCAACTGTTAAAATGTAAATTGCTAAACTATTTTTAGCTGCTGCTGAAGGGGGGAAAAAAAAAAGGGGAGGGGGGGGAAAGAAGAATATTCCTGGCCTCGGGAATAATGATTTGAGGCATTGTGTTCATTTTGTTTATCAAGCAGCTATTCAGCCTCTAGTGGGGCCCAAGTGCTTATGCAAGCAAAAGCTTTTAAGAGTGCCTGCAGCTGCAATCCTGGCTTCCAGGTAGGCTGCAGGTTCAGAGCACAGCTGCCCCAGGCTATCCACACTATCTCAGCTCCATCTGGAAGTACTGTTAAAATAGGATTTCAGATCCCGGGTTCTGTCTGTATCATCGTGAGCAGGGGGAGGAAGAAGGGAAGGAGAGGGAGGAGAGAACAGGGGAGATGCGAGGGCTAGAAGAGACCATCCGTAGTTCAGCCTCAATACAAAATGAAAAGCTCAGCCCCATTTTGCTCCCACTATATTACTGTTGCCTGTGCAGTGTGTTCTATTCAGCCTATCCGGCTTTGAGTTATGACTCATCCAAGTGCACCTGCGCCCATGTGTTAAGTACTGCCAAATAAAAGCCCAACATCCATTTACACAACAAAGAGATGTATCCCGCAAGGCAGCGGAGCTTCCCCCTCCCCTCCTGTTTGTTCTGAGCAGGGGAAAAAATAATTCTGTCCTTCACTTCACTGGGGATTTTTCACTTCACGTGGATTTTTAAATGCAGATTCATTTATAAACAATTTTCTTCCTTTTAAGAATAAAGCATATTTAATACCACAGAACACCCCTATAGCATTAGATTATCACAGCCATTAATGATTTTTCCACCAAAACCCTTCCAACCTTTTTTATCAAAGCCCTTTATTCTCGAAGGATAAATTTTCAAGCAAAGAGGGATCAACAAACTAGTTGCTTGAAAGCTTTCCTGATGCTAGGCTGAAGTTAGGAAAGGCTTAATGAAGGCTTTAAAATCCACCAGGGCTTCACAATGAACATCTGACTCAGTGATTTATGCATATTAATAACCTCAGTCCTACTGAGGCAAGCTGAGCTGTACATGTCCTCCGAATCTTAATGTCTTCAGCTCCACTGGGATTATTACAAATGTAAATTTCTAAGATTCTCAGCTATTAATCTCTGTCTGTCCTCCTGTTCAGCAACATAATGACTAATTAAACATCAAAAGACCTGTACAGGAGATCTTCTTTGACAGCTCCTGGCCCAGCTCTCTTCCCAAGAGAGGAATTCAAATGACAGGGACAAGTGGGTAGAAGCATATGAGCGAGCTACAAATCACTGCTATGAAATCTAAAAATTCCACATCAAATGTGTATTTAGTCCTGCAGAACCACTCCCAATTACCTAGCCTAGCTGTTCATGTCCAGCAGACAGCCCTCCTAGCCCTCAACTTAAGTAATTTGTATGTAGGGCAGGTGAAGAGAATGCAATTTGAGCCCAATTTTTATCACTACAAGTAAAAAATGTAGTACTTACAGAAGAAGGCAAACCAGGGGGCACCTTTCTTACTTTCTTTGTCTGCAGAGGATCTGTATACAGAAAAAGATAATTTCATCAAGTATCCTCATTAGAGGTGAAAAAGAATAAATAGTTACATTGCTCCATTTTTTCCTTCCATGATGAATTTCTTATTTTCCAATTTCATGCATGTTTTATTCCCTGGCAAAGAGATTTTTCTTTCACATCAAAATAAAAATGTAACATTCTGATGCTCTCCTCTAAAATAAAGCCTTACTAAATAGTTACTTTTAATTATTTTCCTAAGGAAAACAGTTATTCCTAAGAATATATAATAATTATCATATACAATACAACTAAGAACAGTTTCTCTGAAGGGTATACTTATGACCTTATACACTTGCTAAGAAACAGAGCAAGGTTTTGAGATATACCAGGAGGAAAATGGGACTTATTAGCAAGAGAAATACTTTCTTTTCTGCACATCAGAGTAAAGACAAGAACTATCCAAAAGGAAATTGACATGTTAAGTTATGACTTATACTCTAAGAATATTAACATGATGTAAATTTTATAGTTTTTAGACTCTATCAAGATTGTAAATAAACAACAAATTGCTTTTAAATAATCAAAATCCTAATTGCTTTCCTGGAGTAATAAAGTCAATACATCTCAAATTTACATGTAACAGTAAAGTTGGAGGTATGATACCTGCTTCTTTCTTCCAATAGGTATTGTATTATAACAAAAGTACCCAGCAATTTCACTACTGAACCAAGAATCTGAATCAGTTTAATCAGATGCTAATACAATTAATCTGAAAACTCTGCATGCAAATTACAAATTAACTGATGTTTTGAAGATGAGAATCTGGCAAGATTACCAGTTCTACAGTTAACCAATGAAGTCCTTAATTAAACACAAAATTCCTATTTTTCTGTTTTAATTCAGAACATTTATGATGATATGAGAAGATAAAGGTGAGATAAGGTGAAATATCTGCTGGATATCTTTACTCTCATAATTTCCCATAGGGCACGCGCAAAAAGAAAAGAAAAGTACTTTTGGAAGAGATATTTACATTGGATTCAGAGCATCACCTGGAAGAGAACACTGGTTGGTTTCAATGCAATTTAATATGAAATTTATCAAGAGCTTGTTATAATCCTGGTCAGACTTCTTGGGGATAAAATGGGCATGATTTGACTTTGTTAGAAATTCTCAGGCAGCAGATTTGTAGCATTTAACAAGTCCATTAAAAAAAAATAAATTAAAACTCAGACATACTTTCTCAAGCCATTGGAAAATACGTGAGATAAAAGTGTACTTCCTTCTCCTGACATTCCTGGAAAAACATTTCCATGATTTTGTATCCACCACCTGCCATATCCCAGGTTACAAGCCCCAGATTCAACCATGACAGAAAGAGGAATATCACCAGTTTGAGCACGTTTATACCCCCTGAACTTCTCTTTCAAAGAAAAAGAGAAATATACTCTGAAAACTCCACACTTTTATACACACTTTTTAAACACACTTCCTTTTGTTTAATTTAATATCAGGAACTTCCCAAACTCTATCCAGTTTGCACAGGAAACAAGGATCTCATTCAGGACCATCTCAATGACTGCTGCTCACAGTGACCTTCCTGCACGTATCTGGAGCACCCTGCGCCCAGCACCAACTGCCCCTGGTGCTCAAACCCAGAGCAGGTTACTGCTCTAAGTAGCTTCTTGTAAAACCAATTCAGTGTGGGCTAAAACACCATCATCATCATCATCTTAAAACACAACTATTTTCTATTGAAGTTCAACCACCCTTTCAAGCTGTATACAATTCCACTGAACTTTTGTAAGAGTGTTCCTTTCCTGAAACAGGTATGAGGAACTGCTGCATTTGTTCTGGTATGAGCAACAGGAATACTTACAACAATCTTCATAAAGATAGCCAACCCCAAGTTAAATGGCAGTTGGCTTGACAACAAGGTAAAAAGGTTATATAAATACAGCATTTTAAAACACATATATACACATATACATTAAGAGAAGAGAAAATGGCCTTAAACTGCATCAAGAGATATTTAGGTTCAATGTCAGGAAAAATTTCTTCCCTGAAAGCTGTCAGGCACGGGAACAGACTGCCCAGGAAGTGGTGGACACCATCCCTGAAGGGATTTAAAAGATGGGTAGATGTGGCACCTGGGCACATGGGTTAGTGGTGGACTGGGCAGTGCTGGGGTAAAGGTTGGACTCAATGGTCTTAGAAGGTTTCTTCAAATATAATGATACCATGATATGTAAGATTAAGCTCCAAAGTAGTATTTTTTATAAAACAACTGTTAAAAAACAATTTCAAGCATGTTCAGAACTATTTTAGTGCCCAAGATATTTGTAGTTATAGTTAATATTGAAGTTATTTCACAAAGCAATTTGCATTTCAAAATTTTATTTTGGGTAAAGTATGGTTGGAGTTATATGGTTCCAACAAAGATTTTTACTATGGAATAGAAGTGCTATACAGAATGAGGGACCTTAAAGACTCAACCATACAATTAGAGAAAATCTAATATCCGATCATACTGATACTGAAATACAAGGCAGCTGGAATATAAGGTTATTTAACTAGAATATAAGAGTACAGTCTCTCTATTTATACCAAAAAGATTTTTTTTCAATTTGCACACCCAATTATTCACAATAGTCTTATAGCAGATACTGTAGAACAGCTGACTCATTCTTGATTCTCTGATTCAAGAGAATTGGAGAGCTATAAAATATTACCACTGTCTATGACCAGGTATGAAAATTTCATTCACCTCCAACTATCCCCAGATTAAAATACTAATACTGTCATAGCAAGGTTTATAGCAATTCTAAGCAAATTACTACCTGCATATATTGCAAGGTAGTTTGATTTTAGGATAAACTACTAGCCTCCAATTGCTAAGATCTTTAAAGGCATGTTGAACCAATTACAATGAACTATATATTGCCTTGAATAAAGTTACTTTTAGCATATAAAAGGATAATTGTTTCCCCTTTGTGTCCTTCCCCTACTAAATAATGGTAATGACCTCAAGGTCAGGCATTTCCAGGAGTTAATGATGGCACGGGTTAAGGGCACTCAGCTGGTCATCAGCTCCTATCCATCTGTCATTATTGCTTTTGCAATTAAGGGTTTTATTAGAGTTTCTTGTTTGTTTTGTAAGCCAGACTGGCCAGTGTTGAATCCAAGCTAGCGTCTCAAAGAAAATGTTAATAATTCCAGTTTTTCTCCTATATAGCAGTTTGGTGCAATTTCAATTGCCCAGCACAAATCAATCTCCTGTATATTAAATGAACTCTCCAAAAAAATAACAAAGTCTGCAGAGAAGCATCATGAACAAAAGTTTAAAACTGTTTATATTGCTTACCAAGAGCTGGTGAGTCATGAAGTGGTCGGCGGCGCTGATTTGTGCCAGAAAACGGATAGTAGGGTGTTCCAGGTTTTCCAGAGGATGACAGCTGACCTGGACTTCCAAGCCCCATATCAGACCGAAGCAGACTAGACTACAAAAGTATAGAGAAAAGTCAAATTAAACTCTGTAACAATGAAGGTCTTAATGTGCCAGGCTGACAAACTATTAACCACACTTACTGCTCTTGGCATTTAAGGGAATTTACTGAGATTTAGTGAAGGTTCTAGAGTTAAAAAAAATGTAGACTTTTTAAAATCAATGTTCAGAGTATGCACTACAGCATAACTCAGAAAGGCAGAGTGAGTTTGGCTGTGAGCCTCCAGAAAGCCATAACCATTTCAGCTGAAAACATCTGAAAGAATCAATTCATATTTAAATTTTAAACAAAAATCATAATCCTTTGTTTTGTTTGCAATATAACACCTCTTCTATTACACAATATAAACATAATTGATAAAAACTGCTAAGAGTTTATGGTGTGACATTAAGTTTTATCACATATTTAGAAATCAAGACTTAGATTACATTCATAAAAACATGAAATAAAATTGTCCAAAAAAAATCAAATGCAGACAAGAGATAACTGAGTAGATTAATGAACAGAACATGAAAAATTGACATTTTAAAAACTTCAAATTAACAAAGTAGTTGAACCCTACCCTTTTCGTTCCCTTTTCATGCAGTAAAAACAAAAGCATTCTAAACACCTATCAAGTGCATTGTATATTGTTTGACCTCACATAATTTGGATTTCCTCTGTAAAACTGAAATGAATGTTGGTGATTTAGAACAACATCATTTTTCCACAGGTGACGTTATGCTTAGCTTTGTTTCATTCTGAAAATCCTGACTTGGAGTGAAACCCACAAAACTGTCTGTACAGAAAATATTCTTGTACCAGGTGGTAAAAATTCACTGTTTTGCTCCTGGCTGCTGCATACAGCTTTTCTCACGGAGCAGCACCCACTCCACATTGCACACAGCTAAATACACACTGCTCTTAATGTCTGGCAGTGTTTAAAGGCCACGTGGAAGCAGCAGCCTCAGAAGCAATTTGATTTCTTCAGCCGTGGTCAGTACATGGTGCAGCCTTCCCAGTACAAGGCAGGGAAGCACAGCTGGCAGGACCACAGGGATGTTTTGCTTAGACTCATCTGCACTGACACTTCATTGTCAGGTGATGCTAAAACAGAAAATGCTAACTGGAGTAACTTTTATACCAAAACCCTGCCTAATTTCTCCTTCTGCTTCTCTCAATCCAACATTCCTCATCCTGTCCAAGGGCTCTCCAGGAGGAGCCCCCAATGCCCCCACAGCTTCCAAAGGTTTCACCAAACCCGCCCGTGGGCTGGATTATGGCAGGGACCGCCCCAGTGCTGCTGCCTGCTCAGGATACAGCAGCCCACCGGCATAACTGCAGAGGCCACTCACTGCTCCTGCCCCTCCTCACCTTCCCTTCTGAGGCTCAAATACCTCATTCATAAATAAAAGTATTTTTGGATTATACTAGATCATCGAAACTGAGTTGTCTGCTGTGAGGAGTGAAAGGTGGGGTTCACTCATACAGCTCACAGTAAGGTACTAAATACTTTCTACCTTGCAGTGCGCTGGGATTAACAGAAAATTAAGATTTCAGACAGAGTTACAGAATATATATAAAATAAGCTTTTTTTTTCTTTGCATTCACCATTGAAATGTCTTTCTTTTCTTGTTTGATGACTAATTTAAGCATGAAAATGTCATATTTTTAATTGACTATAGAGTGGGATGTGAAATAATCGCCCCATCACAAACTAAAGGAAGGCCCAAGTGTTAAGTATTTTATACAAAAGTGTGAAGATCAAAATTTGTTAAAAATATTACTGCATAGAAATAGCTTCCTCTCACCTTAACTTCTTTATTGTTATTCTTACAATAGTCTTTGAAACACAATTCATAATCTGATACTCGTATTAAAATGAGATACTCTGATGGAGTGACAAAAGTATATAGCAAATACATGCAGGAGGAAATCTGCTGGTGGGCTGTTCCGAGGTCTTCTAATTTTTGCTTTGGTCAAATTGTTAAGATTTTATTGTTTTGCTGAAAACATTATGAAGATCAGAATATCTGGCTTACTCAGTATAAATCTGAATTTAGCAAAAATACTATTCTAAACATTTACTACAGTTTTAGAGGTGAACACCGGTGCAGAACACCTGGACAATGTTTTGTGAAAAGCAGCTCCTCCAAACCAGCGCTGGTCAGAAAAAGAAATGAAACCAGTTCTCACTTAGGCCAACACTTGACCTTCTCGACCAAGAATACCCAGGACTGAAGGAAAATTTCTTTGCATAGCCTGTGGGGAAGGGAGGCAGTATTGTGATAGTTGTCATTTCAAGAAGCTGAGGCAAGGCCCTCTCCCGGAACGGCCGGAGAGCTGAGGCTGGCACGGAGCTCTGGAGGTCAGCGAGTGCAGCCCTGCTCGCTCAGAGCAGCTGTCAAACACAATTAGCAACTACGGCCCCTTCACTTCATGGCCAACCCTCCCTGCTACCCCAGCATCTCCCCTGGTCACTGCAGGGATTTTGGAAATGCAAAGGGATCCATACAGATGCTTCCAAAAAACATAGGGGTGGGAGGGTTCCTAGTTCCTCTGTTCCCTACTCATTTGGAGATGGGGAAAGATTTTAAAAAAAAATAAATTAAAAAAAATAAGAAAAATAAAATAAATAAATAACTAGAACCAACCAGTAAAAACTTTTATTAATTTCTACAAAGTCATTCCAAAAGGTATGAGTCTGTATCTTTTCCAGATTTTACTTTATTACATTTGCCACTCTTGCTCTTATCCCTAAGTATTCCAGTGTTTGACATTGTCACCAGACCCTGAATTTCAAAGCAGCCTGGCTTCTACAATAACATAAAATTAGTGTGTAAGCACTATGGTAGATACACAGTAAATCTCAAGCTGTGCAACACACTCTGAAGAAGTTTTCTGATCCACACTGTATTTGGGTAAGCATTTTTTTATTTATAAAAAGGATTAAAAAACCAAAACAACACAAAACTACAACCCTCTTCTACCATTAGCCCAATCAAATGAAACATCTGTTTAGAATTTTGTAATTGTTCCTCAGTCTTCCAAAAGAAAATAAAAATAGATGTCATTAGTTCAGCTCATTGATTTTTCTGGCTGTTTGAACCAATTGAGAAAAAATATTGATTAGGACTGATCCTTTCCTAAGGGCATCTGATAAAGAAAGGAATACAAAAATACCACTGAGGATAGCAAAAAAGCTTTGTATTATCAGCATCAAGCTTCTCCTGACGAAGTGCCCGAGGTCCCTGCGCAGAGGCAGATCACTTACACCCATAGTTAGGGGCATTCTCCACAGAGAACCTGCATGCTCACTCTGAACCTCATCTGCCAAGCATGTATCCAATTACCAAAGAATAATCAATGACTGGTTATTCTTCTGAATGCTTGTCCAAGTCCTTGTCTGTACTATCATTGTAAGTAAACAGGAATCACGCATAAAAATTTGTTTCTTTGGAGTTTATAATGCATATATTCAGTTTCAAGTTCTACAAAAAGTTATTTAAGGCAATGTTTTCCGTAAGGAGTGAGTGTTCAATAACTTAAAAAAAAATAAAAAATAAAAAGCTTTTAGTACAATCGACTAAGAACACTGCAAGCCTGGTTCAGAAAAGAAAAGAGAAAAAGATGTAAACATGACTCTTACTTTTGAGATTTATCCCTTTCAGAGAAACCAAGAAACAGTTTTGATAGCCTCAGGGGAAATTGCATGGCCTGACCCAAATAGAAAGGCTTTCACAAGGGCTACTATCTGAACAAATGCTTTAAAGGAGTCACTTTCCTAAAGAGTATTCTCATAAAAATGAAATGCAGGGGAGTCATCTATTCAAGCATTGCAAGGATGAGGTGGGGGGAGAAGAATCATATTTACATATAGGGGGTGGATTTCTGCACCTTTGTCACAGGAAACAAGTAACTTTGCATTGCAGCTGCACTTTCATGCAGGCAAAGTTCACTTCCATTCAAACTAACAACCCAATCAACCATATGCTTATATCAAAGTGATATGCTCGAGATAAAAAGAGGCTCCTTAGTCAACTTACTTTAAAATGGTTTTTAAATTGATTCTTTCAAAGAATTTAAACATTAAAGTAAAAAAGAGTTTGACTAATTCCTAAGTATTCTTCTCTCCAGCCCAGCTCTATGACTCTCTAGAAACAATTTGATACCAACACTGCTCTGACTTCAATGAACTTCTAGGACATCAGCCAGCAAAATTCTAATAATGCTGGTAAACATTTCTTTGATTTTACTTTGATATTTAAAAAAAAAAGTGATCAAGTAAAGGCCTACAGATGTCCTTATATAATATTCCTTGCAGCTCTCTAACATTTAGGCTCTATACAAACGGGAAAGCCAAGCTGTCCAGAAAACAACATAGTTTTAGAAAACATACTCTGTACACCACCTATATAAAGTTTCACCTGTTCAAAAATATTTTTACCACAGGTAGGTAGCCTTGTGCTTCTTGGTCTAATTTTTGTTCACATTCTTTTCTTAAATGCAAACATAGGCAAACACTTTTAAGGATTCAAATTTTCCCAGCGTAGCCATAGCCAAACTATGTGATAATTTCATCCAAATACAACTGTGTGCCTTTACATTATTCATTATTTTCTATCAAAAGAATAATATGGTTGAGAATAAAAGCATTAGCCCATTATATGCAACTGATTATGACAGGCCTATTATGCTGGCATAATAAGGCAGTCTGCTTTGGCAGTGAAATGAGAGCTGCAACTCACCAACTGCAAACTTAGATCTTGAAAACCTCCCCAACTAGATTTTATTTTTCCTATTTTTCTGCATTAGCTTCCTTTTCATAAAGTTTATGCTTTCAATCCTAGTAGTCAGGCTGTACCTATTTAAAGCAGGAAAACTGTCTAGAGGTAATGCAAAAAAAAGTACTTGAGTGTTTAGTTAAAAAATTGGGAGCTTGCATACTACACTTTTATAAAATAATGTAATGCAACACCATTCATCTCTATCAAATCCCTCCATTATCCCACCACAGTCGCTGACAAACTCACTTGGCATCTCTCTATTTCTCAGAATTACACAGAGCAGATGGCAAGTGCATTCCTTGCCTTACTGTAAACTTGAAATGTTGCCCTGGGTAGAGCACAAGTTTCATGTGCATGTCCTTTTTACTCAGTGAGCTATTTGGATGTCTTAGACCATGGATATAATGTGTCTCAATATTGCATGTCTTCCCTTACAGATAAACCTGACAATTTGCATAAGCTGACTTAAAAGAACATAACAAAACAGAAAAGTCGAACTCTGGTAAACTTGCAAAATCCTCCAGCAAAGTTGAATATTTTGTTATGGTGTTTCCAAAGGAAAACCCAGCACAACACTGCTACAACACTAATAATTGCTCTGAAATCCTAGTCCAGTAGGGAGGTTAGGGCTGCAAAAAGACCATTCACTCAAGTTCCACGTCATGCCGTTTAAGCCGAAAATATAACTAAGATATAAAGTGTTGAATTTCACTTTACTCAAGTCTCCAGTCTTTGGGAACTGTAATGAATATGCACTCCAAAATAGGAGCTGAATTTGGAAAAAACACTGACATATGATGTAAATTCATTATAAATTTAAATTTTAGGGATATGTTTGCAATTATCAGCATGTTGTTAAAGAATCTCATCCTGAGAATATCATCAAATAGTAATGTGAAATACAGTGTTACCATTTTGAGAACAAAGGGACTCTGAATGAGTAATCAATAGCAACTGGCAGAAAATGAGGCATTAATTATGATCCTCTCTAGTGTTTTGTCTCAAACAACGTTTCATTAAATATATTGTGCTAACCTGTACATCTTCAAGCCATTACCAATAGATTTGATCAGATACATTTTTGGTCTGTTTCAGGAGGAGGAAAATATCAGAATTAGAAAACCAAAACAACATCTAAAGTGTTATATGATAACTTGAGCTTTTTTTTTCTTGATCAATTTAAAGGAAATCAGGGGTTGCTAATAAAACATCTCGGGAGAGGATCCTTTAACAACATGTTGATAATTGCAAACATATTCCTCATTTTAAAAAAAAATACTTAGGTCTTTTAATCTCAGTGTAGTCTCTTGAAAATTTAATTATCATCTCCTATATCTAAAGTATCATGCAGGTTTGAGAAGATAATGACAGTCATCCATCAACTGCATCCTGCCAGTGTAATCAGGCTAATCTAGCTCACTGGATTAAAAAACAGCTACCTAGGGTACTAAATACTGAAGTGATGCAACACCATAAGCAAAATTACATTTAGCTTTACTGTCTTTCCAATTAATGCTAACATCGATGAAGATCAGGTTATCAGTATATTCTCTTTTTATGCCAAAGCTTTTCCAGATCACCGTGAGCTGCTTACTCATGTGTGTACCTAAGCAGAGGCTGCTACTGTGGCAAATTCTGTTCATGTGTAAATATACTGGGACTGAGCACAGGGACAGAGAAGAGAGAAGAAAGGAGTTTATTCAGAATTACATATATGGGATTTTTTTAGCAGTGAGGAGAGCAAAGATTAAATGAAAAGGGAAGGAATAATTTTGTATTCTTTTTGCTTCTAAATGTCTTTAAAGACCCTGATTAACACAAATATTTTGTAGAGTCCATTCCTTCTCTTTTGCAATATTGCCTTCCCTGCACTGATGCTACATATTGGCAAGACTACAAATTCAGTTTTACGCTTCTAAAGCAGCACCCTGCTGATGTTGGTGTCCAATCCCAGAGGTTATGCTGGCTCAGCTTGTCTTCCTTCATCCCCCCGGGCAAGGTATTTTTGCGTTGCTGACTGAATTCTAGGAAGGCATTACTAAGCATTGTGATTACAGGTCAGGCACTCCTCCCTTTGCCTTTGAATCTTTTCACTGCATTATGAAAACAGTAATTTCAACAGCGTCCTTACTGTGATTATATAAAAGCCACTTTCTGAAGAACTCAAAATTTCACAAGAGAAGTTGCTGAGTGGTTATTCATCTATTTTTTAATTTTTATGGTACCACCCTCCTTGCTTTCCTTTGTGATTATAAGATACTAGCATTAGGAGTCAATATTATAATAAAGTATTTTATGCTGGTCTTATTTACGCAAGTCAGACTATAAAGGGTATTATAAAGCTTAAACTATCTTCACATCTGTTCCTCCCTCTGCATCTTCAGCAAAATGATTTAAAATATCTAAAAATATTTCAGACCATTAGTAGATCATTTCAGGTATATAGCATGGAAGTTGTACATCTCCTCTCCCACACAACCAAGAGAAAAATCTCACTTGCTCTAAGCACCGAGTCAGAAAATCATTAATATGGTGAGGGTATGTTAATAAAGTAACCTGTTAGATGTTAGGACTTAACACTGAGAACCCAGATATTTTCACATGATCAAGGGAGAGCTGAGTTCAATATTAGGGTGCTAGGAAATGGCCAGGAAATATCTTAGGCTACAATCCCCTTTCCTGAGTAGGTGTTATCCTTCTCTCCCTGCTCTTCAGAAACCTGTGCCAACAGGAGCACCGGTGTCTCAAAAAGCACTCCAGAACACAGCTGAAACCAGCACAAGTTGGATGCTTTAGTTCCATGAAGGAGGAATGTAAATGACCAATCTTGTGTTTCTTTCCATCCCTGAGCAGTGCCCAAGCTCCACTCCCCCACCCATCCCAGGAAGCAGTGCTCAGTAACAGGTTCCTACACCACTCAAACCCCCTCCCCTACTCAGGGCCTCTATTCCTCTTGACACCACTTATTTGTGCATATGTGAAGTTTGGGAAGGGACTTTCTCTACCTATTAATTTAAAAAGGAAGGTAAAAGGAGGCTTAACATACTAGAGTAATTACAGACAAAAGGAATGCTCACTTCAAGAAAATCCAAAGGGCAATCTGGATCATTCAAATAGACATGGCTGGGAGTACAGAGCTGAGCAAATATTTTCCCCATCCTCCACTAATACCATAAATTTGTAATTGAGAAGCACCCAGCTCTGAGGCAGTCAGAATAGCTGGACAAAAATAGTAATTTACCAAATAAGTTTTATCTGCACTCCTTGCTCTAGAATTATTTTTACTTCCTTATGCAGCAGTATGCAAGATAATATGTTTACAGAATATTCATAATCTTAAATACAATCAAAAATAAACAACAAAAAAAAAAAAGGTGGCAAGAAAATTTGCCAACCCTAAATGGTGTGAGAAAGAGAAGGGCAAAGACAAGAAACTGTTTGCTTGGTAAAGGCATTGAAAATAATTCCTTACAGAACTGCTCCCCCTTTATAAATAGCATCCCTCCTCCAACTATAACGAATTCCTAACACCTGCTACCCACTTTATTCCAGAGGGAATGTCTTCCCTGATTAACTTCAGGTGGTCACCTCCAGCGCTGGAAAAAGAAATCTAGCCTGTGCCCCATACATTTTCACTTCCTAAAAAGGTTCTGCAGACTCCTTATCTGCTGAGTGACAGGAGATATTTTCCCAATAGCACAATAAGTAATTCACTTCTAATAAATCATGATGAAAAGAAGGTTAATATTGCTTGATTCTACTTGAGAAGTAAAATGAAGCAAAAGAAACTAAAGTTCAGGCATTCCATCTGCCCTAAAACTATATATCCTTCTCCCCATCGCAATCTTTTAGGATGGTATCAGCTGGCTGGCAGAATCCAGAGTCACTGCTTCAGTTAACATTGTTTCAGCCTTTCCTTCAGCAGCTGCATTTCTTAGAGATTGATAGCTCAGCTGTAAAAATCTGCTTCAGGGAGACACCTGATATCAAAAGTGTCAGAGAAGGGGAGATTAAAAAGAGAAAATTTACAAAATAAAATCAGTTTTTCAGCTTTAAAGTCATATTGGTATTAAAAACCCCACACATGTTCAAGCCTTAAATTTTTTATACTTCCATAACTCAGTATTACTTGGATTTAAGGAGACATCATGTTCTCTATATTGCTTCTAAAACGACGCGAGGAAGGAAGAAAAGCAACTGGTGCCAGTGCTCGTGGCCTTTCTAAGGCCCCACTCATCAGAAAGGTCCAGAAAAAAACGTAATTTTCTGCCTCATTGGAAAGATCCATCTAAAGCATCCTCAAACATACTCCAGCAGCGAGGAGGAAGAGCTTTCTGGTTGTTTATTGGACACTGGTTAGCAGCAACCCTGGCAAAGCATCGTAGGAGCAGCTGCAGTGCCGGGCTGCCACGCTGCTCCTCGGGCCCACACCTGCAGCCTGAGGGGGATTTATTTGCGTGCCTTTGCACCCATTGGAACAACAACCACCTCGGAAAATACAATGTGCCACACGTTCCTTTTTCTAGTCTAACTCTTACATTTTAAGTAACATCTCAGCTGTCAAATGCCACTAAAATCCTGCTCTAGCCCACTGCTCACAATCACTCATTTATTTCACTGTTGTCACTTCCAAGTTTTTTGTTCTCACAAAACTTGTATTTCCAATTACATTTTTTATATTCTTCTCTACTTTTCCATTTTTTATCAGTAAATCTCATTTCTGCTTCCCACATACATTTTTCACATAATCTTCTAATAATCACATTTTTGTCTTTATGCTTAATCTTACAGCTGTTCAATGTTACCTGATGCTTTATTAAAAACATTAAAATCAGTCAATCTTCTTCATTACACCAAATACACATCTTACAATTATATAGTTTAGGAACATATTAAAAATACTTTTAAATTGGTACTATTCTGTGGTATCTATACTCCTTTCACCTTTTGCTTGCCTAATCCTCACCACCTAGCCAGTAATACAAAAAAGTTGCCATTTTTGCTTTTGCACAATACGAACAAGCTTTTATGTTCTCCCTAGGCAGCTCAAATTTCTGGAATTGTACCCTCATTACACTTCCTCAGCTATTAGAGAGTGAGCTCTGAGATACTACTTGCCCCAACATTGCAGGATTGTTCTTTAGGTTGGAATTCTGCTCAAGCTGCTTTAAAGTCTCTTTAAATTTTAAAGAGGCAAATTACTGACTATGCAAAGACAAAGTAACATACACTTGCAGTCATTTCTTTTGCTGAAGTGATCATCTGTTAAATTGCCCAAGAAATTGGTGCTAAAGGCATTCTTTGAGTTTATTCCAAAAGTTCTTATAGTGTTTGTTAAGAAACAAATTTTTTTTGCACAAAAATAAAACAACTTTTTAGTCTGTTAAGGATGTAACAGCTAAAAAATACAGTCTAACATGCTGCCATTTTATTCTTTAATAAATAGCTAAATTTGCAGGCAACAAGATACAAACCTTTAAAGTTCCACATTAAATTGTGAAGAAAGGAGAATAGGTAAATTCTGAAAAGTTGTCTGAAATCATGTCTTAATATGTTTACTTGAAGTATATCCCCGTAAGGAGCACTAAGTGTGGCGCTAATGTGCATAAAATGTTACTGTCATACTGCAAAATTCAGGCTAATTTAATAAAGCCTGATGGGCCTTACATCATGTTGCAATGATGCAATAATATGCTGCTAAATGAGTCACCTCACATTAGCTTCATGGCAACAGCAGAGCTGATGGCTATTGAAGGGAAAATGGGGTAGCAATATTACTGCAAATATTGATGGACCAGCTTTCTATTGGATTTATTTTATCTAAGAAAAAGCTGCTTTATTTATTGTGCATTACCAACATACACAAAACTTAAATAATAATAGCAGCAAGAATGAGTTAAAAATCCATCTGGCACTAAATAAAATATATGTAGTGTACACAGTATCATATAGGTTATCCATATGCTCTCTGTGTAATGCTATATATTTCACGCATTATGTTTATATATTATGTAGTATAGTGTATATTTTATAAATTATTTTTTATATATATGATTGTACATAGTCTAAGTGAAATGTATTTAGTATATTCAATCCATAGCTCCTTCCAGCACTCTCATATTCTACAGCAGCAGTTTTTTCTAAATGGGTTTTATAATTTCTAAAGTGTCCCATCGTCATGTAGACCATTGAGATTAACGAGTAACAAAAATGGAGTAAATTAAGATACGACTCTTTTAAAAGGCTGTGCCTTAAACCACAAGTGGTGAATGACTCTTTAGTTCCTGCCTAGCATCCATTACATTCTGCACTCGATTCTACCTCCTTTCCCACACACAGGATAGTGTGCAGACTTCAAATTATTATGAAGGGAGGATAAATGTGTTATCTCCACATGTCAAAAAATCCATCATGTCTATTTTTCATGCATGATTGTTTAGAATGAAAATAGAACATTAAGGGGATAGTCACCAACGATTTACTATCTTGAGCCTAGTGATGCCAGTGGGGAGAAACTGTGCCAGGCACATGAGAACAGGCATTGTGAGGCTAAAGGAGCATCCCCCTGCCAATTACCCAGGCCACTCATGGGCTCCTGGGGATAAAGTTCACCTTCTGTGAAAATCCACACAAACAATTAGAAGAATTAGTCTAACAGCTACACATGTACTGCACATTTATCTCAATTTCACTTTAAAAATAGTGCAGACCCCTGGCTTTCTTTAAACTCAGACCTGTCAAACCAATGTGCAGTGACAGCTGGGGACCTTTCTGATGATATTGGGAACAGGAGTAGTGAATTCAATATCTAAAGTCTAATGTTGTTTCTTTCACATAAGCTACTGCTTTCAGTACTAAACAATACAAATGCGAAAAAAATCCTTTTTATTACAAGAAGCTTCCTGAAAATTTAACTTTTACCTGATTTATAATTTGTGAAAAGATGCCCTTCCCAAAATTGCAATTACACGGCCAACAGGAATGGTGGAGTCCCCCACAAAAACCACAAACCTGCCCTCCAATTCAAAGACACAAGAAGAGACTTTGTATCAAGTCATGTAGCATTGCATTTCATTCTGACAGAAAAATAGAGTTTTTAGTATTTCTTCTAAAAGATGTCAATTCTTCCTCCAGGTAAAAATATTTAGCATTCATCTAATTCAGCTCTACACAAGCCTCAATTTGTCATCTTACCCATCCACTTAAAGTCTATATACTTTTGGATGCTCCTTTTTGGCTTGTTTAAAACACCTGATGGAAAGAAAACCTGAGAATCTGCACTTCCTGCTAAAAAAATATTCATAAATTAGCCATATTTACGTTCTTGTGACTAAATGTTACAGCTGAATCAGATTCTATTACCTAAGTCGCTCAGGTTTTTAAGCTACATTGAAAATCAATCACACTTCAACTCCTACAGCCTAAATATAAAGCCTGTAGGTAGCAAACAGTCCCTACAAATCACTGCTTAGATTATTTTCAGTAAAAGGTGAGAATGATACTAAGACTCTGAAACATTGCAGTTTACAGTAGTCTTGAAAATTTTCATTGCGGCCTTCTGTAAACTCAACAGAAAGTAAAAATTAAAACTCCTCACACTTCCATACTAGGTTATTAATACCCTTTACACCAGTAACATAAGGAAAGGAGGTAGGAGAAGGATGGATTCAAGAGTATTTGGAGAAGTTAGGTTAAGTTAGAAGCTCAATTCATGTGTACCCAATAACAAACTCAGGAGACTGACTGGCTCTTGCCACTTTATCATTTCAGAAACCTTAGCTGCTGTCCTTGAAGAACTCATGGCTCAGAGCAGAAACTGAAAGAGTGGGGTTGGTTGGTTTCAGAAAGGAAGAAGAGTAGTGGCTAGTAATTCCTCAACAACCTAAATTTCCTTTTTATTTTTTTTTAAGAATACTGGAAGAAATAGACTGCAAATGTCAGAAGATAATGAAGAAGTGATACTGATTCAGCTGAAGTACACTATATAAAATAATTTCCTTCTCAGATTGCATAATAGATGATTTAATAAGGCTTTTACCACTTCCACATTTCACAGGTATACTAAGAAACGAAGGACAACTAAAACTAGTGCTGAATACAGAGCAAACCTGACTGAAAAACAGCTAAGAGTTTATAATAAGCAATGGGTGAATGTATTAACTTAGATTTTGCAGGCGTCTGTTTTGGGCATCATTCCACCTCTTAATTAGTGACTTGGATGAAAAATGAAGAGTACATTTACTAAACTCACAAAGCAAATAACCCATAAGGATCTACAAACGCAGTGCAAGGCTGGAAATCAAAATGGCACAGACTAATTTAGAGATGGTAGAAGCAACGTGCTAAAAAAGTAAATACATTTTTGTACATAGAACCTGTAAACCGAAAAACACAGGGTGAGGAATAGGAAGCTAGCCAGCATTATCATAAAAAGGTATTGGGAAATTGCAGATCACCACAATTCCAATATGTATCAAAAACTGGATATTTGTTAGAAAAATAGGCAAGTACCACCCAGCAAAAAATTCACAGTATTATGTGAAAGATCCAGGAAATTTCTTTTTTGCCATGGTGGTAAGGCCCTAGGTGAGGTACTTGACTTCATTTAAAGCACTGGAATTCCCTAGAGTTGTGAACCTACTGGAGAACATTCAGAGCAGAGCATAAGCTTTTCTACTAATATTTCAGTCTGAGCTAGATCCTGATACATAGCCACTGTTAAAATACACCTGCACTTTACATGCCCAGGTAAAAATTAACTCCAGTTATATCTTATCTTTTCTAAGGACTCCTTATCATCTTAATCATCTAATGGTTTTTCCAGCCTCTGCAGACTTAAAAGAGAATAGATTCTTCTCCATGTTCACTGTCTGTAAGACAAGAGTTAGCTACTTTAATTACAGTGATGTTTAGATAAGGGACCTGGAAACTTTCTTAAAGTAATTACACTTCAGTAGTTGAAAACGAAACCCGGGGTGCTCATGCAGTCTCTTCCATCTCTAAACTCTTTTGAGAACAGACCACATGAAACCTCTGTCAGGGACAATGCAGCTGATTCTTCATTTGGGTAGTAATGACCTTTCATGATCACTTTGGAGCTTCTCTGTGACAGATTTCAAACACTGTAGCTGCAATGAGAGCTGTATTTCAAACAATACCATGCATTTACAAAAAACAAACAAACAAAAAATTCAAAAAGATTCAGAAACCCCACCACAGTCCAAATTAAATAATTCAAATGCTGACAGATTTACCTGAGAAAGACCCAAAAAAGTACAAACTGTAACTTATCACATGAATTTAAATTGAATTAATATTTAATTGAAAGTTAACTCTATGTTCCTGTTTTATTATCCTGAATATACAGATTTACCTACAGTAACATTTTGACACATACTAAAAATTTTAAAGGAAAAAAACTTGAGGGAGATTAAATAGTCAGAAGCTTATCAAAGGGATAAACAGAACTAAAAATGATGTTAATAAAACCAAACATGTATAAGATTGTAGGGTATATGTATCTATGTAAAAAGTTATTATTAAATGGTACCTGACAGAAACAATCCTAAATATACAGAGATATAAAAGGACTTTCCTCACTGAGAAACAGAACAACAGAAACTACACTCATTACTGCAAAGCAGAATGGAATTTCATGCAAAGTTCACATAAAACCATTTTCCAATACAAAACATTAACTTAATGAAAGAGTAACGTGGAAATTAATTTGCTTCCAAACTAATGTCAAATTTAATTTATTATATTTAAATAGAGTACGTACAGAGTTATTTCAACCAGTAACTACACTAATACAATGTTTTACTGTCTAGACTGGCAATAATGTGAAGCCCATAACTCTCAGGTAAAGAGCTATACTGCTTTTTGGGAGAATGTTGCTGAAAGCTCACCCATACAGCTACAAATGGGTCTTTGTTTGCCACATCTGCGTTGCAGAGAAGTAGTAAAGGCTGTGAGAATGATCCTTTCTTAATAGGGGAAGCATTGCCACATGGTGCTGCCCATTCACACCTCCCAAGCTACTAGTTAAAAGACTGAAAACCAAGATGTCAAACTCATATCCTAAATGTATCCTCCAGAAAGAAGACACTCCTGAAAATATCTGTTCAAAGGAAATACTCAACCTACAGAAAAATTTAAAAATTATTCCTCTTTGAGAAAATAAATTAATTTCTTAGAATTATAAACACATTAATTATTTAAATCTTTATCAACAGACACTGAAGGCAATCATATGCTAATTATACTTTTTAAACAGCCCAACTTCCTGTGCATTCAAAACAAACTTTTAAACAACGATCAAAGTATTCTTAGTCTGGCTCATTAGAAATAACATGAAGGAAATCATCACTCTAAAATGAAGAAACTCTGTACTTACTTGACAGCCTGGTAAGCCTGTATCTCTACCATACAGTGGAAATGGACCTCTGTCAGAGGTTTTTCCTATAAAAGAAAGAAATTTAAAATTTGGTTATTTTTAAAATCCTAGACATCTGCATCAGTTATCCTTTTATATGCAACTCAGAAAATCTATTAGCATCATAATAAATTTACAAACATCAAGTTGCACAAATAAAATCAGGTTTTTTTACATGTCTGTATTTAACACACTCAAACAACGCTACAGTAATAGATGACCTAGATACCTAATTAAATTCCTTTTGTAACCAGTCAGATACCATAAAATATTCCTGTTCAGTATGTAGAAATACAAAAGGCAAAGTCTGTTTTCATTTCCACTATCAACAAGCAAAGGTAGAGAGACATTTATAGACATTTCTCCTTCCTACATGAAACTAACACTTAACTGGTATCCATCTTAGACAACGAATATACTGAGCAATAAAATAAAACATATGAAAAGTAAACAAAAATTTCATTCAAAACAGTAAAACTCACACCAACCTTAAACCATGGCTGATTCATTCAGCTCTAGACACTCACCCCTAAATCCTTTTAAAAATCTTTTTGTTTAATGCACAGATCAGCAGGTACAAAACTCAAGCAATACAACTGGGCAAGACAGCAAAACAGTTTTGTGCATAATAAATGCAATCTTTGTGTGTAGGTAGCACAGAGAACGCGGTGCCTCGTGCAGAGTGGCTGCCTTCTGATGTTGCTGCCTGAGGTCACAAGGCATTAGCAATGGGTTTGCCAGCTCCAGAAAAATTACTCAGTGCTGCATTTGTTAGGTATGTCAAAAAATGGCATGTTTGTATATGAAAACTCAGTGTGCAAGTTCTCCAGTAGAGCTCAGAAGTTTAGCAATCAACACTGTGAAAAAAGTCTTGAATAGAAGCCCATTGAACAATGCCAAGCATCAGACACTCATCAAGTTTGTGTATAACAGAAAACACCAAGTGCATGTGCCTGCCCTAATTACGGCACAGGACTCAGAAAAACCCTGTACCACCACTCAGAATCTTATCCAAAGGCAGGCATTAATTAACCAGATCTACCCGTTTGAAAATGAATGCTATCTCACCCAACTAGGCATTCCCTTTGCAAATGATGTGCGTGTTATCCTGCCCTAAAAGAAGAAAAAGTAGCCTTTCTTTCACATTCCAATTTCAGTGATAAATAGCTCCATGTTATTGCAATTGCACTTCAAGAATAGGACTTCCTTTGCTTTTTCTGATTTTTCTCTCTTACTACCAAAAGTCCCCTAAATATAATTTCATAAGAGGAAAATCTGAAGTATGCTTATTGTTCATTTTAAAAGTGGGTCTTTTGTAAGCAGGGAGGAAGAGGAAGTCTGAATCTCTTGGAACAACATCTCTGCAAGATTATTATCGTGATAGCTACCAATGGTCAACAATAGCTTGCTTGAAAAATGGCAGCTCTGCCGTAACAAAGGGAGAAAAAAGTTAACATTTTTCTGCTGAAGCAATTTGCCTCCAAAAACTATCAAGCACCAAGCAAATAAAATACCTAGCATGCAAAATTATAAGTAGTAGGATGAATCATGCTGTTCATATTAAACCAGACTCAGCATTTTCTTTCCAGAAAATGAGAATCTCATATCACATGATAAACAACTTTGACTGAAGTATGCAGTATTCCAGGCAGGCTTTAAAACAAATATTTGTACAAGAGTCAATTACAGAGGCTAGAAAAATTATGATTTAAATTATGGTTTGTGTAGTAAGCAAGAAATTGTTAGATAAGAATGCATAAAATCATGTTATTTAAATGTTATAATTTTTCAAGTACGGCAGATTCATATTAAAGGAGAAAAGCTTACTCCAACAGCCCAATCTACAGTAAATTTGGTTCCTAGAAGTGACCAGGAAGAGTCAAAGCTTTCTGATTCTGAAGTGCCTAAATATTTATCAAAAATTAGCTGGAGCAAATTAACATTTAACCTGTGTTCAAATGCCTTAGCTTTTCAATGAAGGGTTTGGAAAACAACCCAGAATCAACTATGAGAGTGCCTTTCACTCATAGTTCCAAACACATTCCCAGTGCAAGCACTTAGCACTGTCAAACTTGCAGTAGTGGCACAATGTTAAAGGTACACATTTTTTAAACACCAAAACCAAACAGGCACACACTACAGCAACACACATTGAGCCTACACTCAATGTAGGTTCTGGTTCCCTCTCAAACTATGGAGCTGCACTGGAGCAGTGTCAGCAGCTGGATCTCCACATTAGCACAGCACAAGGATGGGACAGAGGTCAGGGCACCATCAGAGCACATTGCTGGAGTTCAGTGAAGCCTCTGAAGCTTCAGTGATGAAAGACCAAGGTTTCCCAGATCATGCTGTCTGGCCATATCACAGGACAGCCTCAGTACAGACCCCAAACTGCCCTTTGTCATCTCAACCATCCTCAGCTGCTCCAGTCTAGGCACAAAGCCATTCTCATTATTTAAACCCTTGTTGGCTAATGCCACAGGTAATGATTACTTATCAATAAAAACAGAAATTACTTAGCAATACTTCACAAGTACTGGAAAGGTGTGTAATGTCAAGTTTGAGAAGAAGACACTTCCTCAATGGCTCACAGACAGGTAGGTCTCATCCATACACACTCTCTGAACAATGCATGAGCAGTCTCTGGCATCCAATAAAGTTCATAGACATGGTCAAATGTATCAAAGCAGAATGCCTTTGGTCATTTTCAGTTTATGAAATACCTTTCTTATTTATCCATACCTTCTACAGATAGACAGAAGAGCATAAATATGTAGAGGTTACAGTAAAACCCAAAATTACTGGAGTCCCAGTGCTTATGAGAATACAAACTTTAAAAATACAATGAGACTGAGAGCCAAAGCAGACCCTGAAATGACTTGCAGGCTTACCCCACAAGATTTGCAGCTGAGTCTGTTATGCCCCCTCAGGTCTTGTCTCTGTCAGTGCCCACTACACACAGATAGCAAGAGTCTCTTTTGCATTGCAGCTGGAAATTCAGAAACACTAACGCTCAGCATTTCGGGGACATAAGGAAACTTACTGTGGCACCCGACATTAATTAGAAGAAGGAGAGCAAAAAACACTGTAAATGACAAAATCCTTATTGAACACTTTCATTTGTACAGGTTTGTGCAGAGATGGAGGGAAGGTGCAGACTTATCAGCTGGGAAGGTAAGCAGATACCCAGACGAAGTTTGTCTTCGGATCTGATTTATTTTCACACAACAGTTAGATGCTGTCATTTTAGAAGCAAAATCTATGCCTTGCTTATTAAGCAGCACCATGGAAAACTTTTCTTCATGTTAAATCCTAGTTGCTCTATATACCAGAGCTGTGTATTCCAAGATTTGGAATAAAGCAGTAGACATTTATAAACAATTGAGTTGGTTATATGCAAAAATTTTACATTTGCACAGGTCAGTTCACAAGACATTTGAATTTTTTAATAACTTAGAATTAATGTTTTTTATGGGGCCTTGGGATGTTTTTATCAGGAAAAATTTCAAGGACCTAGTCACCACCCAACAGGTTTAAAGTTCAGGGACTATGGAGTTAACATAAACCCAACCAAGAAAATCCCACTAGGCATTTTGAACCACAAATATTTCCCAACTGCATAAATTTAAAACCTTGACACATTCTCTACCAATTCAAACATTTAGTAAATAATTTTTTTCTCTTGCAATCACTTGTCTAAATGTGATATGCTCACAACTTAATACAGCCTTTGAATACCACACGAGGAATTGTCTTCCACGACACATCCATACGTGTAACAGCTGTGCAGCCTAAAAACTCTGAGCACAGAACGAACTGAAACAGCAAGATGCAAAGTGATAGTGAGCTGAAAACAGCACTGCATTAACTTGGTTGAAGACTACTTCAGTCAATGTGCTATAAATGCCTGCCAGAATAAAACAGCCTTTTCCCACTGCCTCTAGATAATGCTTGGCTTATGAGAAGATGACAGAACTCTCAAAAAATTATTTCGATTCCCACCGAATTAACCCTTTACAGACTGAAGATCTTTCTGTGCATTGCTAAGGATTTGTTTGATTGGCAATATGGAAAGCAACAAGATCTTGTAATGAAGCAATGTTTATCATCCACTATGAATACTATAGTGACCACAGCTGGCAGCTGCTCTGTTTGTCAGACATGAAGTATGTCTGCCCTACTTGTACAGAGAATCTGCTTTAAGTGAATACTGAAGCATGTTTTTACAGTTCCTAAACATCATTTCTTCAATGATAACACTTTAAACTGGTCCCTACAGGTAGCCTACCCAAAAATCAGTTTATAAGCATTGTTGACAAGTTTGAGAATTTATTTTTCTTTTCAAGTTACTAAACTGGTATTGGTAATTCAGCTAGAAATCAATTATTAGACTGCCTTCTCCCCCTCCACATCCAGCAAAGTATGTGTCTTTGTTACCCACAGAATGAATACATTCAAATAATTTTTCATATGCAGGTCCAATGTAACAAGGAACAAGCTGCACAAGCTACACTGACAGACATATACAAAAGATGCAAGAAAAACCTTCAACAAAGTAGATATTTTTCTATTTATTTATCAATATTGCTTTCCAAATTACCATGAGGTAGAAAGTACACAAAGTTTCTAGAATAAGATTCTTATAGGTCTACTCTATAGTTTTTAAAATTTTGTTGGAATTAAAAATTCTTATTCAGCTATTATTCAGTGCAATGAAAAAAATATTATGTTTGATTAAAACACAAATCCACCTCTGCTCCTAGGACTTGGTGTTTTGCCTTTTTTGAGGCAAGACTGACACATGCAGCCATAAAAAATTTTACTACATATCTATGCATTTCCCACAGCAGCATAGGAATAATTTCTTCCTTTTCTACTGCTATCTAGCCTACTCATTAATAGAGGCTGTCACAGTTTTAGTATCTTCTCTCTAGCATTTTAAAGATCTATAATGCACACGTGTATATTTTGTGAATTCACATAAAAATACAACATACATTTTTCCTTATGATACTTGAGACCAGAACTCCTGTAAATGAAACAGAGATCTGGAGCAACACAATTTGAAGAAATAGCTTAAAACAAATGACCTCCTATTCTCTTCATGACAATGTTTAAGTATTATTGGCTGATGTGTGCCAAGCATGCTGCTGGCTGCACTAAGGATGTTTAACAAGCCAGTGCCAACAAGTGCAGCTGCTGGACTTGCAGCACCCTCCTCCTGTTCATTCCAAGCCAAATTACTCACTCAGCTATGAACAATGAAGCAGCAACACAGAAAAATGCCAAGTGCAAGTGAGATTAGTGATAAACTACAGGATCCCTACAGAGGTCAGTGATTAGCAGGCCCCCAGTCGTAATCACTTTCCTAACCCAACCTTTATCTCAGCACTCGCTCCATCTTAGCTCAGTCTTCTGACTGCCAGCAGCTTCTCCAATCAATATCCCTCCAAGTCTTGCAAACTCATCCACACTCTCACACCTTTTAATAAAGCAGTAAAACCTACACAATATGGGATATCTGCAAACTTGTAGGACACATTTTTAACCTTAAATTTAATTAGTAATTCATGCACGGTAAAATCCTATTACTGGAAAAATTTTAATCAAGTAACAGAAGAAAAACTACAAACATATTTATCCAGAAATGCCATGCCCAAGTGCAGATGAGCAATGCAGTCTATACAGCTCATCATAAAAATGGTATGTACAGACTGGGACTAGTGAAAAAACGCTGCAGTTTTTTTCCCCATACTGTGACATGATGTAAGACAAATTTTCCCAGACAGCAGAAGTAAATGTTTTAGCAAAACTTGGGTTTAACACTGCAGATTTGCTCCCTCCTCCTTTTTTCGGCCAAAATTTTGAAAGACTGGGATCCTACAAAACTAATGATTGTCAAGAAGTAAAAAATTATGACTTGGAATGAGATTTATAGGATTTAACAGTCCAATCTCAGGTCTGCCAGGAATCTCCTAGGATTCTCCATGCCATAAATTCTCATTTGTATGAAGACAGCATCATACTTCTGTTATCTAACCCAATTACTTATTTGGATCGAGAACTACTTTTCACATCCAAATAACACAAAACGTGGAAATTCTGAAGCTGGAATTACCTGTAATCAACTTCCCATTATAACTTTTGCAATTTAGGAACAAATACCGAATTACTGCTTTTGTTGACATTTGCACAAGATGATCTGGAACAAAAAAATTCCTTTTGCTTCACAAAGATTAAAAAGATCAGAAATTTTTGTACTTACAGTTGTGCTGGCATTTGCAGATGTCTTTCACTGTGAAAATTCTACTGATTGAACCAACCAGGCAATAAATCTCAGAGTATATTTATAAAGATGTTAAACACAGAAGTCAAGGGATTTCTCACAACTTCTTTAACACAATATTTTTTTTAAAAAATAATGTCAGTGTGTGAAGAGGTATTAAAGAACCTGCTTCTCAAAGATATGCCTTTGACACTTCCATCCCATTGATTTGTAAGTACATCTAAGAAAAGATGGAGTATTTTGTCAGTTTGCAGATCACTGCACAGATCTTGTGCTATAAAAACAATTTATTAATGTTCTTATGTACTTCATATACACAGGAGGTAAGGGTGGACTAAATTCCACATTATATTTGGATTGACCCTATGAACTTGTAATTTATATGCTCATGTCAAACTAAGAACATTTCTATTCCAACAGAGGCTGATCCATGAGGGCTCCTTTCTCAGTACTATTCCTGTCCTTCCACTTAGCAGGCTTACACTGAGCTGAATAACAAATCAAATGTTTGCAAGGCTAAAAGGCACTGAAGTCGCTGGCAGGAAGAATGCACAGCAGTGACTGAGGGAAGAGGGAGGACAAACCTGAAGAAAGAACTTTCTTCTCTTCCTCCCCCAAGCATATGTGGGCAAGTATCTGCAAACTAAATAATTCCTGAATAGCTGTTTCATGTAGTTTCAAATCCTCCACTACTATGTCTACCCCAGGCTAACCTTACCATTAACAATGTTAACACTCTATTAACTCATTATGTGTGTTGCACACAGAGGGAACACCCGGTGAGAAACAGATTTAAAATATACTAAAAATGAGGGAAATCAGGGATATCGAATATCCAGAAAACAATAACCCAAGTGAGTTTGCATATGAACACACAGCTATTCCCCACTGGTGGCATTTGTCATACACATTTACTTACCTCACCTATCCATTCCATATTTTTCTGGAGTATCCAAGTGTCCTCACTTTGTCAATTAAAATATTTCTCCTTTTGCCATTTTCCCCACCTCATCCCCAAGGGATTTAGCTCAAGTTCTTAAGTAACTAACCAAGCTCCTACTTATAGTTAACTTGAAAAGCATCCCTTGCTCTCCTGGTGGAATTTGTCCCAGATCTAAGGACAAAAATTACTTTGAACATCAATTACATTCTTAAGTCTAAAGTCAAGAGGATTTTTTAATTGGAAATGAATAGAGAATCCATACTTTACAACAAAATGCTACACCTGTTTCCAATTAAAAGATTATTTTGGTGAGACTACTTACTACAAATTACTAGATTACTTCATATATATATATATATATATATATATATATATACTGCAGGTATCTACATCTTCTCTTACTATCCAAGATCTATTAATTCTCATTAAATGTGAAAAGTCAGCTTGTCAACAAAGAAAGATTTCCCCCTTGCCCATTTTGTGTATAAACACAGGCACAAACACAACAAACATTTATAACCATCTTCCACAAGGCAACTGGCAAATGCATACAATGGTCCTCTGTTGTACAACCCTTTTGATGGTTTTTATTTGAATAATTTGCATAACTTTTTCTAACTACATCCTTCACAGCCATCTCAGTTGGAGAGACAGAGGTTTACAAAACAGGCCAAACTGTTGCCTCCAGACTAGCAGTAGCTGCTAGACTAAAGGAAGAGAAAAAAACAAACAAACAATAGAAAAAAACAACCCCAACCAAAAAACTACAACCAAACAAAAAACCCTGCCAAACCACCCAAAGAACCAAACAACACAGAAAAACAACATAGAAAACCAAACCCCAAACACACATGAAATGCTAAAACACCTTTTGGAAGACAAAACAACATGCTAACTGTTTTCTGAGTATTACTTCTTCTGGAAACAATTCCCATAGGTACCACAGAATAATCAAGTTAGCTGTTAAAACAGGAGGGGAAACCCTCAGGAGAGGGTGCCTGCAAAGAGCCATCTCCTGGTTAGGGGCTGGAAACTCCTGACTGCTCACATGCATTATATGAAGGCACATCAAGCCAAAAGAATGTGAAACAAAAACCCCATAAGGAAGAATTAGATAGTCTAGATTAATGCAAATTACTTAAAAAAGGTAAGAGCTTAAAACAGGTGTTCTTATTTTAGTACAAAAGCAGTATTTATAGTACAGAACTTTAGAAAAATGTCCAAAAATGGACAGCAATCCTCTCAAGCCCTGAACCACTGACAATAACTGCACAAGAGAACATCACTGTCTGCAGAAATGTAAACTGGTATTGGAGCTACACTGAGAACAAACTTCTAACTGCCTACCGAAAAAACACTCAAAGCACACAGACCTCTCTAAACCATCCCTCATCTGCAGGAACCTCACATCTCCATGTTTTTATGAAAACACCAATACCTCACTGCCAAGGCCCCTCAGGGATGAGTATTGGAGTTTTAAGTCACAGAGTATTTACAAGAGATCATAACAGGTGTGGGAATGCAACTGAAGAAACATTAAGGATAATAACCCAAGTCCACACATAGTCTAGATGATCGTAACTCTCAGGTTTAAAACCACCATGGAACATGGGGAGCTGCTCAGTGAACTAAAGACTAAAACTTCATATATCAATAAATACTACCTCTCTGCTTGGCTACACATGCTTTACAGAGGCTTAAAATGACAAAGCAGGTAAGGAAAACACTTTTCCTCAGCATATTAAGAACAAAAGGAACGTTCATTGCAATATTGATAATTATTTTATAGAAATGGTGACATGAATAAGAATGTTAAAATACTTTCAACAGCAAGGAGAATGTAAAAGCAATTGCTAATGTTCTGCACATCTGCACCAGCAGGTCGAGGTAACCTGACTCCAAAAGGATTTTTTTATTTTTTTAAAATATATATAAACCAAGGGGTTCTCTCATACATTAACGCTGGTTTTTACTAAGTCTTAGAATATTCATAAAGTGCAAGATCTCTAAAAGAAAGCTCATTTTGTACAATATTTAAAATAAGTAAATAGGATTATACAAAGAATTTATTCCTCTAATATGAAATCATAAATAATGACATCACTAAAATGGAATTTTATTAATAATGGATTAGTAGACTAATGGTAATGTTCTTAAATCTGATTTTTTGGGAAAGGTGTGGTTTTTTCACTGTGAGGTGGCACAGTACACTATCAGTGTACCTGAGTTTTGTAAGCTATGTGCATTGATAACCTGATTGACAATAAATGGATACATTTTAAAAGAATTATTTAAAGGAATAACCTTGTTACTCTATTAAAATAGTAATGCATTAAGGGAGTGAAAGGCTCCAGATAATGTTTTAAATGCAACTGGAAGCACCAATATAACTCAAACCTTGCCCCCAAATTTAGTGTTTTCTGCTGTTTTTATTTTTTGTTTTTCTTTTTTTTTCTGCTTTTTTTTTTGTCAATCTAAATGTGTTGCTGGAAATTCAGAGCTTGCTGGCAGATTGAAACAAATGAAGATAAGTCAGTGGAATGCTCTGAACTGCACTTGAGGAAGCAAACTGCCTCTTATTCAGCAAAGTGCAGAAGGATGCCTGCAGGACTGAGACAAGGCCCTGCAGCCTGGAACTGCATTTACCCTTCAGGAGGAGGGTAGGAGCCAAAGGAACTTTCCAGGTTCCTCCATTATCCCAACCTCTCCTGTTGGCCTGCCTCAGGACCTCTGCAAAAGGCATTCTGGCCTTGGCAAATCCCATCCCACAGGGAACCTCCTGAGGCATTGGCTGGAAAAGGCCAAATGTCCGCCTTGGTGTTAAGGATATGTGGTTATCTTACCTGAAAGTATTGCAGAGTGAAAATCTTCCTTCTAAGCCTAAACAGTATTAATGAGTGAAAGTAAAACCACATGGGCTTTGTATCTTTTTATCTATTTTACCTGCTTGTACTTCAACTCCCTGGACTATAGAACAGCTACTGTGGAGCTTGCATGTTGTTGTGGAGCCTTTTATACACAAATAAGAATTAATTTCAAAGACACTTCTGATTTCATACCTAGCTGTTATCTCTGCTGTAAGCTTTCAGCTCCATATTAGCTTTTGATATCGAACAGTCATAAACACTTATAAAACACTTTTCTTGATCCTGATCTGAGTAACTCATCTAAGTCTCAGCATCTGAAGCACCTATTTTACATCTCATGCAGTTTTTTCAACTAAAATTTATCTTTTGACCTCTCTCCCTACATCTATAGTTCTGTTATTACTAACTGTTATTACAGTGTATATGGAACCTTTCTTGCTTAATATCTTTATCAGCCTGGAGGAAAACGCAGAACACACCCTAAAAGAGTTTGCACAGACCCCAGTTTCAGAGATGCAGTTGGTATACGTGAAGGCAGGACCACCATTCAGAGGAACAGAAACAATCTAGGGGATTGGGCCAACAAGAGCCTCAAAATTCAACCAAAACAAATGTAAAGTTCTGCACCTGGCATGGAGCAGCCCCTTGCACCAGCACGGGTTGGGGTCTGGAAGGGGCAGCGGCAGATGAGACAGCATGGGCAGAGCAGTGACCATCCATGTCTGCACAGCATGCCTTACAGCAGATCAAAAATAGTGCTCCTAGTTTCCAAACCCCCAATTAAAACAAAACAAAACAAAATCTCACCAGCCCACAAACACCAACAGCCCAACCAACCCTAAGCTAAAGAGCAATAAACAGAAAGAAACCCATTGCTTTCACTGGATGCAAGGGTTCCTTTCTTTTAACTAGTATCACATCCATTCCAGAATCCTGGATTCTGAAATCCTGCAACTGGCAATTCTCCTCCCAGTTTCCATCAGGTCAAATTACTTCCAATTTCTTCAGCTTCCTTTTGCAATGACTTCATGTATCTATTTTTCTGTATTGGTTTCTCTTTACCTCTTACATTCACTTTTCCTTCAACACCAAAATTTAGCAAAATAAGTTTAAGCTTTCCAATTGAACTGAATTAATTCCCTTAATTATTCATTACATATCGGCTCTGCAAAAGTGCTCATGCATCTAAAAACCCACACACCACTCTTCCATACCTCTTTCCTTCTTTGCCCATGAGAGCACTCTCTTGGATATCTGGACTCTGCAATGAGTTTCTGATTTGCACTCTGCTGTACAAAACAGTAAATGATACTGAATGATGATCAAAACTATCCTTTGAGCAAGCCATTTGAAGAAGAATCGTAAAAAGGATTAAGACTGATATTGAAATATCTGGGTTTCTCCATTTCTTTAAATTAAAATTGCATAGTAAAGTAAAACACAGAATCATTGTAGGAGTTCCATGCCACAGTTGTATCTTGAAACTTTCACTTCCTCTGTTTATTTAATTCACACATATATCCTAATTTAAAAAACCAAAGTAGTACTGAGGTCATTTAAATTGCTGCACTTTTACTTCTAGGGTTATATTCACAAAGTCTATTTTAAGAACTGCTTTGGAAGCAACTGATGTTTTATGCAGTGAACTGCTATTTTCCCAGATGAATAGAATATCCATTCTTTGGCTCACAGTTTCCATGACACTAAAAACAAAACATTCATCGGCACCAGCTCAGTGTTTGATGGTAAATGCAGCTGCAGCTCACAACAGCTTGCAGTGTACCTCAGCCTGCCCCAGCTGAACAGAGGCACTGTATTTCCCCAACGCAATTTCATTGTTTTACAGACAAGCCTTTTCTTGCCAAACTCAAACATTTCAAATCCTGCTGCTGTTCTGTCTTCAAATGAAAAGTTACTCAATTCTGTAAGTAATGATACTAATGCTAAGTCTTCCAAATTACCGAACAAAGTACATAACCAGAAACACAGCTTCGGTAACAGTAGCATCTGCCCCTACAGTTAAAAAAAAAATTTTTGGCCAAAGAATTTCAAACTTTGCTCCTTGATACAGTTCCAACTCACTTGCTTCAAGTAAGCTGTTGAAAAAAAATTATGGGGGCAATTTAAAAACTGGTAAATGCAGAAAAGTCACATGGCAGCCCAGAGACAAGGGATGGCACTGAGCTTTCAGAACTCCCCAAAGAGGAGCATTAAAGTGTGCACATCTCTTTAGAACATGCAGTCCTCTGTTTTAGGGCAAGATGCAAGACTTCCACTTGCTAATAATTTAATCCTGCCTCATATTAACTAACTTTTCATCTGTTTGACATCCAGTTTAGGTACATAGTCACTCCCCTTTTCACATTGATCAGCACACCACTGTTAAACAAGCACTGAGACTTAATCACATTGGTTTGATTCTACAAGGTCCCATCGAAAACAGGACCTAATCAACACTCCACATTTATTAGGAGTAGGTTTAGGCACGAATTCCATAAAGGAACTATGCACATATGTCCTTCCAAGTATACAAATGGACTAAATTCCGCAGGGACTGCTCATATGAACTACACACTCAGGAAACTGCCAGAGGACTGCAGGCAGATCTGACAAAGGGAAGCACATCATCTCAGCCAACTCTTAATGTAGCTCTTAAGGAATTCTGTCCAAACTGGAAATATTGAAAAAGTACTAAGTTAATAATAACCCGTTTGCTACTTAACGGAGGTGCTATTTTAAGCTAGAAATTAATTTCTAGTTTTGCTATAAAATACAGTCCACCTTCTCTAAGGGCAGAAACAAAGTGGTGGCTGGCAGCACGCCGTGTTCGGAGCAGAGGGGAGCCAGCAGCGCCGTGTCGCTGTGACAATCCTGTCCAGGCGTGGCGATCCCGTCCCCTCCCCGGGGTGCCGTTCCCGTCCCCTCCCCGGGGTGCCGATCCCGTCCTCCCCCTCCCGGTGCCGTTCCCGTCCCCTCCCCGGGGTGCCGATCCCGTCCCTCCCCCTCCCGGTGCCGTTCCCGTTCCCTCCCCGGGGTGCCGATCCCGTCCTCCCCCCTCCCGGTGCCGTTCCCGTTCCCCCCCAGGACGGCGTTCCCGCTCCCCGCGGCGCGGGCGCTGCCGTGCGCAGAGCGCCTCCTGGCGGCCGCGGGGCTGCAGCGCCCCGGGAGCGGCGCACGGAACGGCACCGCCAGGCGCTGCCCCGCAGCGGCGCGCTCCGAGACTCCCCTTCCCACACAGGCCTTCAAAGTACGGCTCGGGAAAGAAAAACAGTAACCCAGAGGCTGCGGCGATATTTAGTAATAAATCATTAGCGAAACAAAAATTAAATCATTTCTCTTTATACCCAAACCATTGACTTCAACTTGAGATTCAGCAGACCCTTCAGGATCAAAGAGTGTTACAGCAGCTTACTGTCAGAGGCCGGTGGAATTCACTTTCAAGCATCACTCTTAATAAATTTCTATTGATGGCCTTTCTACTGACAACTTACTGGACTTTTATCACATCCTTGCACTAAGCCATTAACAAGACTGGATCAGTGCACTCCCCACAGGCCACTACAGATTACAAGATCAGAAAAAAAAGTGAAGCTTGCTTTTTTAGCTTTTCCAGGACCCGAATAAGAAACATACACACAGAGTGCAACATTCTTACTGCCAACACAGGACTTTCACCTTCACAGAACGCTAGTGACTGGAATATAATCTACGTTGCAAGAAGTCATCATTGTAACCTAGGAAGAAAATTTTGCAAATATCTTTTGCAAACAGAGTCCTGCAGAAGTTCTTTAGTGGATCGGTAAATGCTGATACAGGACACAAATGCCATTTCAACATTTCAATTTTATTAAGTGTTTGCTGAGGGTTTGACTCCTTTTTTCCTTCTGAAGCTTAAAAGGAGACAAGAAGTCCAGGAGCTGGCAGAAATACTCAACTCCCCTTACAGTTCCTGGAAAGAATTTTCTTATCTGTAGATTTAAATTCTTCAAGTTTATTGCAACACTGGTGTACATTTCCCTATCCTAGTGTTTCCCAAACACCAGACAATAAATTGAAGATCCACCATCTGATTGGTATATTAGAGATGATGTTTTTGGTCCTTTACATAAAATATGCTGCCAGTTTTATTTTGAAAAATATGTTTTTCATGAACATGTTGAAGAAAACGTTGAAGATAAATCCCTATGTTTTCCTGAAGCTATCTTTTTGTAGCTGTAGTGGCAGCAGCAAATAAGGGACTTCATAGGAAGAATACAAGCAACAGTGTCTAAGTCCATAGTAAAATCCCACCTGTTTGTGATTATCACACACACAGCCAGGCATGCAGGGGGAAGATGAATGAACATAGAGAAGCTTTTTCAAGTATAATTTGCAGCATGAAAACCTGAAAAAAACCCCACATCTTAAGCTAACACAGATTCTTCATAGGTCAATAGTTAGTGATCCTTTTTACTGCTCCCTTCTCAAATGCGGATTCTTTATAGCTGTTTACTTTCTGAAACTTTGGATAATGTCTAAAGATGCTAAATAGTAATATCAACCTATTGAGTCAGTAACAGCGGAGAAGACTGGCCAGACAAACAGTATCTATTATAATCACTACCAGCATCTCTCTTGCCCAACCATGAGCCATGTCTTGTCCATCTGCTCAGGTATTTAAATTCTTGTTCAAGAGATAATTGTAAAAAAATCATAAATTCTTATCCATGTGAAAGTGGTTTAAAAAAAATAAAAATTACAGCAGCTATATTGGATACAGAAAGTCAAAATTCAGAGTCTCAAAAAAATAGTGTTTTAAAAGAATCTCCAAAAATGATAGCTAAAAGATGTCTGCTTTTCAGATAGCAAAGCACCCAATTTTATTTGAAGTATAACTCAATCACAAGTGCACAGGAATGCTGAAGCCATGTCATGTAGCTCTACTTGAAATCCTAAATATGGATTTATGACCCTGATCCTTCAAACAGCTACATTCGTGCTTAACAGGATTATGAGTTTTAAGTCTCTCAGATGCAGAAGTATTTGTAAAATTAGGACTTACCTTGGGCATGCAGATCAGTAGGACACATTAGATATATACTGACTTCTGTTACATTTGTAAGATGTTTGGACATTTCCTATTATATCAGATAAACACTGAAGTAAAGTTATTTCAGCAGTATTTTCTTTGCATGTACCACAAAAAGCTTAGAAGGATTATTGTTTTCCTAAAAGAAAACAGGGTACTATTGGAGCATTACCAAAGCACCAGAACACTAATTAAATGGTCACTTTGCTTATGACAAAAACAGCCTTTAACTAAAAATCAGAGATATGTTTTAAATAGCTTTTTTCACACTATCCTAGAACATTATGTATTTCTAGAACAGGAGCTATACTGAAATATTCTGAAAAGAGAAAGCACTTGAGATACTATTTCAACAATTGTGTGCATGTGTGTATAAGTAACAACACTTCACCTATGCACGTTTCCGTGCATCCAAAACACTTCAGCTACATATATGCTAAGATTTTTCTTCCCTGAATAAGACCCATTCTTTACTACTTTTTAATTCTTTTTTTAAGTCTTTTTTTTTTTTTTTTTTTTCCAATTACAGGCAGGAAATAAAAAGAAACGCAACTCTTTTATGTAAAGTAAATCCATCTGGATGTTTGCTGCATCCTATATTATAAACTTGTGATCCCCAACCAGAATGAGTTATAGTGAAGCTGCAGGCAAAATTGTCTCCATATACCACAATCCATTATCCCTGTCAAGTTAATGTTCCATGTTGAGCCATATGGCGTGGGTACACACTCAACAAAGGAAATTCCTTAAACTTGTTATAATCAGCACTTACAGTCATCCAAAAAAACTGACATAAACAGCTTTATTGTGTTTTGTGCATTTCAGATGATATCCATGACAAAAAGAGGAAGCTTCAGGGGGAGGGGAGGAAAAAAAAAGAAAAAAAAAAAGAAAAAAAAAGAGGGAGGAGGCAGCAAAGTTGCAATAATAAAAAGGGAGGGGAAGAGACAGACACTGTACATTTCATAATTACACAATTTTCCTTAGCAAGTGATTTTCAATTACAATAAAGCTCAAGACTCCTGACACTGATACAGTGTGCCAGATTAAGAAGAGACAAAAAAACCCCAAAAGCCCTATATCAATACTTCATTTTCAATGCAAATAAGATATTCTATAGTTTCAAAGTGCCTGACTCATGCAAAAGATTATCAATTTAAAAAAAAAAAAAAAAAGTGAATAATTTTCAGTTTTCCTGACTTTGAAAAGAAGGTTTGCCTTCAGTTGTTATACAATTATCAAGAATTTAACAATCCTTCATTAGCAATATGGCAATTTAAGTAAATATCTTTCTATGCATTAAGTGTAGGTCACAGATGAATTAAGGACTCCCAGAAGCCTCTGCTACCTGGCACAACCCATCACATCAAGCCTAAGTCAAGGTACAAGTAGAGCAGAACTTCATTCCAGCCCCCGCAGTGACAACAATAAAACGCTGAGAAAACACACTATCAAATACTGAACTCAGCATCAATTTCTGTTAATTACAGCCTTGTCAGCAACGTGATTATTCAAACAGCTCATGCAAATGTTAATGAGTCCTTATTTGCATATTTATTTTTTCCTTTGTTGAAATGTCATTGATTATTACATTCTACAATGATGAATGCTGCTGATGATGTGCTCTGATATGTAATTAGTCATTAAGTGGAATGAATAGATCAATTATGAAAAAGGAGTGAGATTAAGAAATATCAAACAAGACCGCCCAATGTAACCATAGAATTTTTTTTAAAGGAACTAAAATAATTTCTTGGCATTTAAAGTGCAACATCAGTAGTTTTCAATAAATAAACTACTACTTTCCTGAGGTTAAATAAGATCTTCCACATGCACTGCTACTTGGGTAATCTAATTACAATAGCAGAGCGCTTTTGTAAAATCAGTACGAAATCTGCAGTGCCACATAGGTTTTGGGGTTCGGTCGCTGTATCCTGTCCCTCCTCCAGTTTGGTTTTTTTTTAGAAAAGCTGCTCATGATCCCCCCAGCTCTGATCTCTGAGCAGGACTGAGAGCAGCGCTTGCAGCAGCCCCACTTTGTTCACAAGGCGAAGGCGAGCGCTGCCTTTTGCGACCGCCTGCTCCGACTCCCCAGCCAGCACTCGCGGCTTGCGGATGGAGGGGAAATGGGAGAGAAGAGGAAGGAAGGAAAAAAAAAAAAAAACCTAACAAAAAAAACACATTACTGCAGACCAGATGGGAACATTCCACATGACCAAACCAATCAATCACCTCGGTGGGGCGCAGGTGCAACACAGCCGTGTAGCAACACACCATTTCACAGTCTATCGGGCACAAACACATGGTCACCAATCAATGGCACCCCCAGGACCTGGGGGGGAGGCTCTCTCGAGCCTTACTGGTCCATGCCTGATGACTTCATAATCACACATCATTTCATTCACTGGAGGATACAAACCAGCATTCTAATAACCTTCCCCCGAAACCGGTCATGTTGTGCATATTAATAGAGTGCCGGGTAGAGCTCAACCACCGGCTCCACGCTGCAATTCGAGCAGAGCCTACAAGAAGGAAACAACCTGAAGCTAAGAACTTCTGCCCGAGGAAGGAGTCGGCTCAGACCCAGATCAATGGCGACATTATTCATTTTGCCAAAATAAACTCTGCACAACGCTCGCACCTTTCACCAAGCGACCCTTGAACAATAGCAAGCAAGCAGAGATAAAGGACAAAGCAGGATGAAAAATCAATGAAAGAACGTGCTGCTGGACCTGGTGATATGCGAGACAAAATTCTGAAACAAACAGGAACACCGGTAACAGCAACAAAAAAAGAAAAACTATTTTAAAATTATTTATATGCTTATCAATGCTCTCAGGGAAATAAATAATTTTATTTCTTTTAGGCCAAGTATCACAGATTAGTCTTTAAACAAGCAGATAAAAAAGTACACAATGCGATGTGGTCCCAACACACCAAGACTTGGATCAGAGCACTAGCTGCCTTTGACTAGTTTGCAAAAAAGGTCAATTGTAAATGTTAATTTATGTTTGTGTTATTGATGACTCAGGAGTATAATAAACATTATGGACGTAAGGATATAGTGACATTTTTGCCAGAGCATACAACTATACTATAACTATACTGTTAAGTATTTGCACTGTTAAAAAGATACTCGGGAAACAAATGCGATGAGGAGTACATCTTCTCTTGGAATTACATTATGCCTTGGGGCCAAAAGTCAAATGAGTTGCAACTGAAGTGTAAAAGACTAAACAAACTACTAATACACACATACAATGTTTAGAATGCTCTAAGTGCCCAGGTAGGTAGGACTCCACCATTTTGTACCAAAGAGCTTAGTTTTATTTATGTATTTCTTAAACTGATTATATAAGGAGCAGACACCTCTAAATTTTACAGTTAAAAATTATGCAAATGTAGCATCTACTGAACCAACTCAGTTTTGCTTTTGAGCATAAATCGCTGAGAACTTGGAAAAATAAGTATGTAGGCATTATAAGAGTATAGTTTTTAGGCTGCACTCTGAAGCAGTACATGTTGCTTTAGGTCGATGGCAATTCCTCCTAGCCTATCTGGGAGGCTACACAAAGGAACTACAGCATAATTTAATTCATTAATACAAAGAGGAGGGAAAATAATGTCAGAAGCAAAAAGCACACTTTTTTTTCTAGTTAGCATCCAGATAATTAGGTGCTGCAGGCCTTCTAATCTTCTTTCCTTGACTTCCTCCCTTCCCTATTACAAAGATCTCAAGGAAACTTACAGAAGTATTTATATTTTGCTAACAGAGCCACAAGACCAAATCCAAGTCCTGTAATCCAAAAACTACACACAATAAAAAGGTGGCACACTTGGTGTTAGACAGAAGAGCATGGAAGGGTTAAAGAATAAACATGAGAATTATCAAAGGAATACTCACATCCTTTTGCAAAATTATGTTGGCCAGCAGCAGAGGAAGTGTTCTCCCTCATTAGAATACAAAAATCATTAATCAATAAATTATTAAATTAAGGGCCTGATGACTGGTACTATTCTGGGCACTTACAGAATGCTAATTACTGCAGTGTTTGGGGAATATACAGTGTTAAAATCAGAATTTCTTCTTTAATAAGATCCATTTTTTAGATTAAATTTAGCTCCTTTTATTTTGAAAGCTCTTGAAAAGGAATGAAAATGTCATATAATGAATTAAGTACTAATATTCACTACACTTCATATGCAACACTGGCTATGCTACAGACTTGACATCTCTTAAGAGCCAAAAAAACTAACAGCTGGTGACATCCCAAATGGAAAGTGCTGGGAGGAGTTTGGCAAAGAATCTTGTCCAAAATCAAAGTGCCTCAGTACAGCTTACCTTTACCTGGAAACAAGAAGCAAGATAGAGAACAAGGGGACAGCTCATGTCTCCAGGTCCATCTGAGCATCTGTGCTAAAATTCCGTCTGAGTGAAGCCAAAAGCCCAGGGAACTCTGCTGGGCAGCATGAACCAGCCACTAAACCTCTTCTGGTCCTCAGAAGACAAAACCCAGCCTCTCATTGACCAGGACAGAAAAGCAATGGGGCTTTGCTTGCACTTGCTTGTGACATAATTACACCTTAAAAAGGCTCAGCTTTCATGGGAACTAGAGCACAGTAGGATTAAGATTTATCAAAGAAACAAAATAAAGGGTATTCCGAGATGGCAAAAGGTGGTACTGCTTGTGAGCAGGGGATTTCTACAAAAAACAGGATGAAATGCACCAGACACACACTTCAGTGAACTTCTGAGAAGAGTTCTAAAAAGTGCATGGCACAGGTATCAGGGACCTAATTATTTTATAAGTTACATAGGCCGGAAGGACATCAAGATGAACATTAACAGATTTTAATCAGTTTGTTGAAATCAGTGAAGGAATCATGACAACAGTAGCACAAATTTTAATCCATAAAGGAGACAATACCTAATTCCTGAAGCATTTTCTACAGCAAAGGACTCCATTGAAGATTTACTTATATTACAATTCTCATCCCCAAAATATACAGAAGCAAAGTTATCAATAAAACACTATACATAATTCACAAGTACATAGTGTATAAATTAGCAAATTTATCTTGCAAAAAGTAGCTTTGATTGATTCAGTCACTAAAAATTAGACAACCACCACTGTTTGGAAAGAGGAAGTTAGAAGTTAATGAGTTAAGTTATAAAAAAACCAAAACAACCTCATCTTATCAGTGCATTATCTTGAAATGGATTTCTGTAAGAACTACTCGCAGCATGAAAAATAAAGCAAAATTAATATTTACAATAAACATAAGCAAGAATGTGTTAAAGCTTATGACAGTTGATAGCTAAGACTGAAAGAGTTTTGTAATCTCTTGAGTGAAAATGGTTAAATGACAGGAAGGCAATGCAAATGTTACCCTAACAAGAGACACACATTTGCCCAATATTAAAAGAAGCCTTAAAAAATTCACTCAATGAATGAAATTAAAACCAAAAGCACAGCTCAAATTAGGACTATACTTCCCTCCACAAAAGTAATTCTTATAAGCATTCAAATCCAAAGAAAATCTTAAGTGCTACTAAGAATTTTCTTTAACTACTACAGAAACAGTCAAACCCAGCTACAGTGAATGTTTTAAAGTTTAGATACTGCCTAACTGCTCCCTTCTATCTAATCAACTATAGTGACGCTACTCAGCTTTATCCAGGGTCAACAAAAATGATTCATTTTGTGTTCTGCCTAACTGGACTCCTTATGATCAGCTGTTAGCGTCAAGCTGTCTGATTTCCATTCAGGCTTCACAGCTGGATTCATCATAAAAAAAAGAATATTAAACCTTGGGCAAGCATAGCTGGCTTTGACTTCCAAATAAGCATTTTTCTAACTAATCATGATGTACTTTCAGGTATTAAAAAAGACATTCATTCCAATACAATTTTTTCACTGTGACGCAGACTTCAACTATTGAAGAGCTGAAAATGTAAGGAAGCTAACAAACCCAAAATCTTTAATAAGAAAAAGAGAAAAAGGACCAAGAATTTATCTTCTACAGGTAAAAATCTCCTTGCAAAGAAGGGTCAGAAGAGCATAGAGGCTGAGGGTGGGCTTGTTTTCACTTTCTTAAAAAAAGCAATGAGGAATATTTTGGGCACTTTTTTCAGTAGTTACTGAGCTGGTTCTTAAAGAGTTGGTATCTTTTATATTTTCAACAAAAAGGATTTCTAAGTTATGATAGAGAGAATGTACATACTGTTCAGAGCTGTTTTGTATTTAAAGTATGTTCTTGGTAGTGAAAATATCTTCTGCAAGATGGATAGTTATTTAGAAAAAATAATATCCACAGGGGGAAAAAAGGAAGTCTGTGGATTTATTTTTTTTTTTTTAAATTTATATTTGTCTTCCAAAAAAGAAAGTAGATGAGCAGTTCTCCCATCAATGCTTATTTAAGCAAATATTTGAAAAGGGTCAACAGGACAGAAGGGAGAAAGAAGGCATAAGTAAGAAAAGGTGGTTCTTTGTACAACTGCAAAAGATGAAATATGCCATCTAATAGTTGGTAGTTACATTGCCACCCCGTTTTAAAATCACTGCTGAGGTCTGCTCATGAATTTTCTCCGGGGGAAGGAGTAGAGCAGGCAAAGGGCCACATCCTTCTCACAACAACAGACCTTGAACAGGCTACAAAGGGAGTTAGGGACTCCACTGATCACAGAGGGAGAACACAGGAATACATACTATCATAAAGACACCAAAGGCAAAAAGGCAGGAAGTATAAGAATATAAATAATTATTAATACTTTTCTTTAAAAAAAAAAGCTAAAAATAAAATTTACCTGCTGTAATTTGCCACTTCCTGTGTCTTGCTGTTGATATATTACTTATACAGATTTGTCAAAACGAAGTGTGTAATGCATGTTGTTTTAGCCCACTGAATATGAAATATGAACCAGATACGAATTTAAGTCTACCTACCACAAATTTTGAACTTTTTAAAAAGAAAGAATTGCTTTTTAAATCCTAAAAACATCTAAAACATATATATTTTAAATGTTCTTCCTGGAGTTGTCTCCCAATCTCCCCACCACAAATTTATGGACCTCTGAAAGGAAACAGTCAATCAGATACCTGTTCAATATCTTGAAACTTCATGTTTTATTACACCAGCTGCCACTAATCCTGTCTCACAGGCCAATACAACCACACAATGTATCCAAAGAGGAACACAATCAGGAAAGTCATGAAACACATAACACACACTGGTTTATTGGAAATATTAAAAAAAATAAAAAATAAAGAAAGGGAAAATCTAGGAAAACACATCTTGGATGGTGTCCTGAAGTTACAATCATTTGACATGATTCTTGTGACAAATTACATTAAAAAAATAAATTCAAACAAAATAAGTGCAAGGCAATATTAAAGCTAAACTACTTCTCCGCATATGACCCCTTTTATTATGTACAGACAGAAATAAAATGTGAAAAAGTTTGGATTTAGTACTTTACAAACTGGTCACAGCACAGTTAGCTCAGATGGCCAGTTGAACAGAACATCCTTAGGGAGACAGAGCCACCCCAGAGGCTTTGTGGGCAGAAAATCTTTAGGCAAAGTGATTCATCATGTGTGGCAAGACAACTGTGACATCTAAAGATTCTTGCCTTGAGCAGCATGGTACATGCTACAAGGGATCAAGCATTCTGAAAACATCCACACATCTCAGAAGCTTCAGTAAAAAGGACATGTTCCAAATAACAAAATGCTGGGCACTAAAAATGTGTATGTGAATTTGCTTTGTGCAGTGGAAAACTGCAAAATTCCCCTTCAAGGCATGCTGTTGACCTAACACAGAAGCAAGCAAATTTTTACTAATTTTGCATTCAAACTATTTCAGGTCTAATTTTATCATCTGGCTCATATTCCTTCCTCCAATGTAACTAAGCTTTAATCCTGTTTTGCTGTCTTTTAGAAGTTGGCCATCAATAAATTATTATTTTCCACTTGAAAATATATTTTCCTATATTGGTTTTTATTATTCTCTTGCCCATTCACCACAACTTCTAGCATTTCTAACAGAGTATCAGTGAATGCATTACTATACCTCATTGCAATATGAAGTTTTCATCTTCCAAATGAAGATGAATAATCTGTCCTGTGAATGGGAAAATTTACACTACTACACAGTGCCCCTGTTCAGAACCTGCACTTAAAGACCTCTTAGAAGATGCCAATTTTGAGGATACAAATGTCTCACAAACAAACAAAAAGACACATGTTGGAGAAAGATTCCTCTACCATGGTGTCCCACCAATAGCACTGGCCACTAACAGGTGCACAGAGAAAGAACCACAAGATCCCAGAGAGAATGTGCAAAAAATGACATGGTCTGGACTTCCAACTGTTAGGCATTATAGCCATGTAATACATGGCAAGTAACAGAGCAAAAGCAGTTTTAGAATTTACCTTTTCTTTATATTTAAGATGAAGGAAACAAAAAGAAAATAAATCTTTACTAAGAGCAACACATCTCACAAAACCACATAAGAATGGTCTTTTCTTAAGAGAGTTAAACTAAGTCAACAGACCAAGGCAGACAGACAAGCCAGGTAAAGACAGGAAAAATCCCAAAGTGCACGTATGAAGGTGTTCAGGTGGAACAGTGTACTGATCCAGTGCATTCAAGGGACAAAAATATGAGTTTAACCACAAAGTAAGACTACAGTAAAATTATACTCTACAGATTTGAGGATGGATGATTCTGTTAATTATTTTAGTGTAAATTAAAGTTTACCTTATTTCCTACCTCAGAGGCTTCAGCATTTTTTGAAGAAAATAAACTGGACCAATGACACAATCGCATTGCATTAACATACAAAAAAGCAACATAGAAGAACCATCAAGATAGTAGGAGAGACCACTAGAAGGGCAATGGCAACTTTAAAAACACAGCTTCCAGTTCAATAGCAGTGCTGAAACTGATTATCAAGGGAGCAACAATGCTCGAGAGCGCAGGTTAAAAGAAGAAAAAAAGTAACTGGGGCCTGGATAACATTTTCTCCTGATGAATCACTGCCTTTCCATTTGGTGTTTTATTTCACATTGGTTTACTGGCATTTGCACTATGTCTCTATCATGAGACCAAGCTGTGTCTGAGCTGGGGAGAGAGGGGGAGGCACATGAAACAGAAACTGTGAGGCACACAGTAACAGGGAAGCATTCCTCCTTCATATTGGAGAATGTCAATTCTCCAAGCCAGCTAAATGCAGTACCTTGAGCTCAAGGCATTTGGGCTCTAGATTTTATACTATGAGGGCAAAATGAGATAAATCAATGCCAAAAATATTATATATTTAAAAAGTACTATTTAGCTTTACTCTGTTCTAAATAAATAGCTGAAAGCCCGCTGTTTATTGTCTATACATACATAAACTATCCTAGATAAAAGGGTTACCAACTGGAGAAACACATGGGCTTTTTCCTCCTGCCAACAAACTATACTCTTTTTTGTAGTTCGAAACTCTGCAACTGAACCAACTAAACCCAATAGTATTTTTCTACTGGCCCCTCTTTGTTTATCCTGCTGCTGTCCCTCAATTCCAAAATACTGACGGAACAAATTTATACCTAATTCCTTTATCAGATTTTAAAAGGGTTTGCTTTGGTATTTTTTACCATGTGACTTTTGAACCACATTTCTAGGAAGATACATTTCTAATGTAATAGCAAAAATGTAATTGAAAAAAAGAACATACAAATGTACTGGACAAAACTATTTGTTATAATTGTGCCCAGGGCCGAGTGCCAGATAGCTGTCAAACAAAGGAACAAAATCATACAGTTGTTTGGCACTCAAGGCTGAAATCATTGTGAAACATGCACTGTTTATAAATTGTCACTGATGAATAAAAGCAGTGAACAAAAAAAATTTTAAAATGCAGCCAAGCCTCAGAAAGACAAGGCAATCATGGCTCCTCCTCCCACCACTCTGTAATCAAACAAAACAAAATAACCCTCAAGTCCCCACTATGCTGGGCAAGAACACTGCAGCGGTGCAAGGTAAACACAGCGACACATGAACAGGTGACTTCAGGCCGTGCTCCCACAGCTCAACCTCCAAAGTCCCCAGCTATGTCAGAAGATTCAGACACACACAAAAAAAGGCATGGGGATTTCTCAGCTTTGTTATACCTAAAGTAATTTTTAAACATTATGCATTTAAGCAGTGCTAGCGGCATTTATCTTAAGCTTAAAAATATCAATCCCAGATGATGTAAAGAAACATTGTTTCAGTGATGGTAAAATATATTAGCTTATCTTTCACCATAGAACACAGCACTGCTGGAAAAAAAAAAAATCACCTCACCTATCATTAAGAAGAAAGACCTAATTCATGCCAGGTGAAAGCATGACATTTCTCTAAATATAAAGTAAAAAATGTATCCTGGAAAATAAGCAAGAGCTCGGTTTCTGGTCTAGGATATCCATACCAACTCCAGTACCTTTCAAACTTGAAGCTGTACAATAAATGCAGCATATCCAGAAGGAAATAAAATCTCTTCCAAAATTAAAGCAAAAAGAACTTACAGATATGGGAGAGAAGTTGTCATTTTTTTGACTGATAGGTAGAGTATTAAGGTGTGTTAAATGTTTTCTACAGTATAAAACACATAGGAGATTCTTCAAACTCCTTTGGAGTCAGAATTACATGAACAGAAGATTCTCTACAATATTTCATGATGCAATGCAACTTTTAAGGCAGGTAAGGCATAATTTAAGAAATATGTCTCTGTACAGAGTTTAGTTTTTTAAATTTTGATTCTAGGTCAATCAGTTTAAGCTGGGAAGTACCTCAAGGCTTCAAATTACTATATAAATAAATTAAATCTGAGTTGACAGCTTGTAATGGACTTGCAATATGTGAAATAAATAAATGATGTAATAGGAAAGAAATTAATTCAGTCAGAAACAGAAGTGTTATTTATCACATCAAAATAGTACGAAAAACTTCTCTTTGCTCCTACCATGGAGCAAACATACTTAAAACTGCAGTATCCTGATAAGGAGCAAACAAGTACATTCCTTCCTATCACTGCAGAACATTTTTTAAACATGATACAAGTTTATTTATGATGCAGTCATGCACTTAGGTATTCAACGCAGACCCCAGGGATCAGCCTTGAAGCTTACAAGACTGTTAACAAGTCACACATTACTCTCAAGACTTCTGCTTTCTACGTCCCATTGTATAAGAGGAAGACATTGCAAGGTGCCTTATTTGCATTGCACATATCCAAAGTGCCAGGATTGATCCCTATTACAATAGGAAATAAATTAAAATTTCACTGCACTTATTGTGACGATAGCACTAGTTTTGCACATGGTCTATACAATTCCAATTTGAATTTACACATTGTACATTTATATATTTTATTGCCTTTGGTTCCCTACTACCTTTAAGCCTCGAGGCCACACCTTGCCAGTTTTACAAAAAAAAGTAAAATCAACCAACTAATCTCAATAGGAGCCACCGTGCTTCTTCCTCATTCCCACTTCAATGAACCTTTTTTATTTCATCTCTCAATTTAAGGCTATCACATAAATTATGCATCAACTCTCCCTCGTATTTCATTTTCAAATGGAGGACACATGCGAGCACCTTCCAAAAAAACCCCAACCAAGCAGCACCCTCCCTCCACCAAATGCCATCCTGGTGAAGCTTCCACACACACTATTTTTCCAAGTGACCCTCCATGGGGATACCAAGGAAATAACTCCATAGAGTTTACATCTGACTTCCCAATTTACACACATGCATCAGAATCTGCACACCTGACAATGCTGACAGCCTCCAGGAAAAAACATTAAAAGCCACCAACCAAGAAAGCCTCTCAAATAAAGCAAGACATAACCATCTCTTAACAGAATGAGACCAGTTCCTCTGCTCTTTGCACTTTTCTGTTACATCAAAGTCTTTCATCCACTTTTCTGAAACAAAACTTTGGTGCAGTATTACATTGAAGCAAAAGTGTCCAGACATTATTGCCAAAATCAAATTTAAAAATTTTGTTTTCTTTTAACAATACTTGTCCCATTCATCTATTATGTAGCTGAAGCACCACACAACTACAGTATCTTACAGCTCTATGGAAAATGCAGCAGCTGCTCAGGCAATTAAAAAAACCATAGTATTAGAGGTCCAATACCCCCATGCACCTGAAAAATAAAACCATGTCTTTTATTTTCATCTGGTTTGTTTTCTCCTCCGAGATGTCTGTTATCTAAACAAAGTCAGGTTTCCAGCAGCAACAAACATTTGACTCACTAAAACCCAATCTCTAAAGAAAACTATTAGCAACTTTGAATCATATTAATGCAAATACTATAATGCCCCAAATCACAAAAGCCACTTGTTTTGGCACGAGCAGCCTAGTTAGAACATTTTGGTTGATCAGTTCAGAATTTAATCACTGGATACAGGCTGCTGCATTTATTAAAAACTGGACCTCTAACAACTCACAGGCTATAGCTACATGCATACAAGAATGAAAAAAAATTAATGGAATGAAATAGAGATTAAGTAAATGATTTTTATGCACCTGGCGATAAGCAAACATCTTTATTACAAAACAAAGACAAGCCATGAAAAATTACAAAATTATCTTTTAATCACCAGTGAGCTTTCTACAGCCTCCTATTTGAACAGGGTAATAGTTATTATGTAGATCCCTAAGCAACTGCCTCATGGGGAAGTTACATCACCAGTATGGGAAAGAATCACCCCCTCCTCCCTAGAAGGGAGCTTGGCGCCTTCAGACAGACTCAAATTTAAAATCCTACAGCTTCACCCAGCTGATCCCATCCACTGGAACACATCTACAAGTGCCCAGGGATGGCAGGAACCACAGGAGAGAAATATGCCCTTTCAGCATTTCATGCACTGATGAGCCTTGTAACAGATAAACATACCCTGCAGCAGCTAAACTGACATGTTATAACAAAGAGGAAATACAAGACTTAAAAATTTCATCAGATTACTATTTATTCCCCTTTTCAGAGGCAGAGTACACTGTGAATAAATCAACACTCAAATGTATCAGACTGCATTAACTAAAACCCAAGCTTGGCAGAACAAATTTTATCAGAACTAAAATATTTCAAAATGTAAAAGCCACAGACTGCATATTTATTCCCAGACTGGCAATTCAAAAGTACTTAGGATGACAAAAAAATCTGGGTTCAAGCGTGAGACCATTTTGAAGAAGGCAACATTTCATCTTCTTCCAGCACAATTAGCACTAGGTTCTGGTTTTTTCCTCCCGTTTGTGCACGGTGCAAGCACCACCACTGTCCATGGAGCAGCAGAGCTGCAAGTTCTGCCTGTGGGACACACTGCACACTGTAAGATACCCGTGGCACTGATAGCATCCAGTGAGAAGGAATCATCACCTCTTCCTAGCACAATGTTTAATTGTACAGCTTGATGGGTTCTCAAGTACAAATTTATTCACTTGCTTACTTGACAGAAAGCAAACCTTTCTGGTTTCTTCCTTGAACCACAGCACTGCAGACTAAGCCTGCGGACAACTCCACCACCGATCCGGAGATACAAGAGCCGTGTGAACGCGCGCGGTACTCCGGAACGGTTGAGGATGAAGCGCCTCAAGGCTCCGGCGCAGTCCTGATCACCGAAGGGAGGGGGGAATGCCCTCCTCAGCTCCCTGTGCCCGGGGCTGCCGCAGCCAGGGAACGCCGGGCACGGGGGAGGCGGGAGGGCGGGCAGGCAGCTGTGCCCACGTACCTACCTGGCTCGGCACACCTGAGCACCACCTGAGGAGCGCTGCCAGGGCCCCTCTGCCACAGCTGCTCACCAGCACAGAGATCAAAGTCTCACGGGGCAGAGAGCACAGGCGGACACCTGCTACGGAATAACGTTACAAAGGACACGAGCCCCCCGCCGCGTGCGGAGAAAGCCTCCATGTATTACCGGAGGTAAAGAAATGTTAGGAAAGCTATTTGATTGAAATATTACCGTAAACAGAAGGGAAAACTAAGCTTAACACACGCTCTTGTGAGCAAAAACCCAAGGGTAAAAATGCCCTGCACTTAGCACTTTCACTAAATGACTGTGTAATTTAATTTCCCAGAAACCCATTAGCTTTCACAAAAGGAAAATTAAGAGCAGATGAGAGCAATTCTTTGGTGTGAGTGGAATTTATTTAATGTAATACCTGGGGAAAAAAAAATAAAAAATGTCTGAAACTGTATGAGCAGATAGAAAGCACGGCAACTCTAGAAAGCTTCAGCCCACGGAGCAGCGGCTGTGTGCTGGCAGTAACCAGTGTGTCAGAGCCCAGGTCTGAGAGCTGCCTCTGCCCAACACACCACGCCAGAGCTGGGACACAGCCAGATGCACAAACACTCCAGAACAAAAGGACTACTAGCATTCAAAACAGAAACAAACAAACAAAAAGGAACCTCAATTTATTTATGGCGGTTTTATATATTCACATGTGAAGTAAATTATTCAAATAATTATCTGGAAGAGATGAAGAAATAAATTAAACCTAAAACGTTACTCTGGGTTTGAAATTTCATTTTAAAACCCAAAATACTACCAAAGTCAAAACAGGCTTTTAGCCAATCTTTATCATATAAAACCAGCATCAATTCAACAGAGTGACATGCCCCAAAAGGAAAAGAAAATCTTAGAAGTGAGCTTAAATGGAAATCTTCCATTTGCCAGATTTATTATATGCAATGATTTGGAAAATGTTAATTATTTAAAAAACATAAACCTATGAGAAACAAGAGAGGCAAGAAGCATTACTGGGGTGAAGCAATGGCAACACTTACATTGGGAAAAGTAGCCATGATGTAGTACATAGAGGTGAGCCGGTAACTTGGCAGTTTTAGCTTTAATAATCCAAACAATAAGTGATTCAATGAAATGCAAACATAATACTGTGAAACTGCACAATACAGTTATGTTAGTGAATGTTAAGGAACTTTTTCAGCATGGGAAGTTGACAGTCTATGGCTTGAGGTGGACTCAGTACCAATACCTCTAAGTATTTATTGTAACTGTGGATGATCTTATGGGTTTTTTACTAGGCAAAAGTAAAAAACTCAACTCAGTAATATTTGACAGATAACTATGCAGAATGTGAAGCTTAGCAGGTAACCTTTTACAATTTTCTTTCCACTTACTGCCCTAAAATGATATAGACCAAAGCACTTGTCATAATCTTTGTTTTGTCACTGTTTTGTCATTTTCTTATTTTAACACTTTCCTCTTTCTTCCTAATGAATTCTCCAAAGGATATAAAATACTCTGTCCCCACCATTCTCCAAGTTAATAACAATGTAACTGCATATAAATTATTTCAGATCCATCTTGCTATTACTCATAACTCTGGAGTTAATTTCCATTGTAATGCCTGGGTTTTTTTTCATGTGTTGAAATATTAATGACTGTAGAAAGCAATTCAAGGAAATCTAACTATTATTTTGGACAAACAGAGGGTCTGCCAACTCCCTGCTTGCATCTGCCCTCTCCCTTCCTAAAAGATAATTAAGACAAGATTCCTAGCAAAAACTATAATGGCATCATTCTTAATGTGCACCATTTTAATAACTATTTACCTTTACTGGTTTCCTATTATTGCCTTCACCATTATAAACTCATTTGATAACAAGATCTCTCCAATTCCAAAATTCTTTTACTGAAGGGTTACTGAGGAAGAAAACTAGCAATTTTCCTGAAGATTAGTTAGATTCTTAACTGAGTACCAATTCAGATGCACTCCTTCTTTTAATTGTATTTTAAAGTTCAAAAGCCTCTCCTTTTACTGAGAATAACCTTTCATAAATTATGGTTTTAAAGGCTTACATCAGCTGTTCAAGAACTGTATCAATATTGGAAGGTTTACAGAGGCTTCACCTATTTACCATGTTGCTTCAAAAAATGCTTCTTCCAATGTTCATCTTTAAAAATACCTACTACTTTAACCAAGCCAACTGGGGTACTTAAATTACAAGTCAAATAATAGATTTTACAATAAAAATTAAGACAGTAATTTCAGTTTGAAAGCTGCACTGCAGAAGCCCAGCCATTCTCAGAAACCTGCACAATCAGGCAATCAAGTCAATAAATGAATAATAACTCTAAAACCAGAAGGCATCCCAATCCAGATATTGATCTCTCAATCATGATTAATACACAAAATCCATTGTGAGTTTCACAGTAACCCAAAGACTAGCTTTGAAAATTCCTGAAATTCAGCTTCCACCCATGAAGCACCTCTCTGCTCCTGCCACCCTTCACACAGTAGTTTCTACCCAGGACATACTTATTAACCCCTGCTACACTGGAACAATAGTGCTAAACATTAAGAGAAAATTCATGGTGTATATAGGTGTAATTTACTCAGAAACCCTGTTTTGCGATGCTGAATGAAAAACCACCCAAGTGACCCAAGTGCATCAAGGACAACCAACAGGAAAGGAAGTTACACTGCAAAAACCCCAACATGTATTACTCTGCTTCCCTTTGCCAGTACTACCTTTGGTTCTTTCATCTATTTATTTCAAACAGGAGAAGACTCAGACTTACCCTTTACATTAACATTATAAATAGTAAAAGGAGCTATATTTTTATTAACAATCTGAATAATTTGTAGCTCTAATTACTGTACCAAGTTTCTACTCCCACCTTGTAAATACCAACTGTTGTGTCTTCTCTGCATGGTCAGTCCCTCCATCCCTTAATGTTGGCCATAAGAAAGCACCATAGCATCACCCAGCAGAAGCTTGTTTGGAAGAGAAGCAAAGCCACCGGGATGCTAACAGAGGCGAGTGTTACAAAATCTCCAGATGATATGAAATAAACTAGTAACTACAACCTGCAGCTGATCTATTGGAGTCAATGAGTAAATGAGGCAGACAATCTAAAATCCTCCTTCTTACATTCAGAATCTCTGGTTTCATTGACAGGTCTTCAAACCCTGTTGCTAGCTCAGAAACACCTAGAGCTCTAAAATGTAACCCAATTAAACTTTAAAGGAACTAATTAAAGAAATAATGAGAAAACAAGGGAATATATTAGAAAGAAAACTTTCAACAAGGAAGCAAGGAAAAATTAGAAAGCTACGGTCCAACCACTGTCTTTTCACTCACTATTGACTAAATTTTTTAATGACTTCTTGTCACATACAACCTTGTGGAACTGTGCAGTTCACAGACGATGAACATGGAGCACAAAAGTTTGGCTGTTATCCTTTCTACCTCTTGTAGACAGGCACACAAAAGAAAGTAATTCCCCCACTTCAAATTTTCAAGACAGACCAACAAAAAACCCTTTAAGCTATATTCAAGAATAATCTGCTTTCTTTCTTCCCAGTAAGTAGTAGTAAAAAAGCTCAGGAGAATAAAGTCCAGGGAACAGTACAACAGAAGATACAATACCACAGGCTTGAAGAGCCCTAGCAAAAACTGACCTCTCCTTGCAAGTGCAGAGTACTAAAAGGCAGCATAATTACAGAGAAAAGAATCTCATATTCTTGTGAATAGTTTTCTAGAATGTAATTAAAAGAGAAGTGTTGAATAAGCAAAGATTATCAAGTCTAAATGGAGCTACAATACCACCAATATATCTTAGCCTGATTTTCTACATATCTCTATGGATACCAAGAGACTATGCTGGTCCCAAGAGGATTCAGTGGTTTTACTCAAAATATAAGTAACAGCCCTTCTTTTTTTATACTACCAAATCAACACGATAATTCTGGAATTCATTAGTGAAGAACACTAACCAATCCAGCATAATAGCTTTACTTCCTCTGCAAAACACTTCAAAAAATATCTAAATGAATATGGAAATGCATCTTTCTGTGGTAAATTGTTCATTATTGAATCATTATCAACTCTTGTTAGACAAAATTTCTCTCTTTTGCAATGTACAAGATCATTAAAATGTTTGAGAGCTCCATCATGAAAGACAGTGGCACTTTATAATCCACTATCTCTTCAGGCAAATATGCTTACGGCTGAACATAATACACAAAACAACAACATCCCCTTGACACACAATTCTTTCTTTTAATGGTACTCTTAAGTGTTGACAGCAATGGTGAAATATGTTGTCACTCTCCCTTCTTCTTTTTTAATAGTTTTTAACTATTTCAGAAATGTATTTCAGTCGTGATAAAATTTTGGGAAGGGACGTATTTCTTAGATCTTGGTTGTGGAACCCCAGATGCTCAATCATTGCTATTAGCTAGTGAGATATTTCCTATAAGCTCATCAAGTTCATGTTCTTTGCCTCCCTCCATCTCCTTTTAAACTCCAAAGACCACAAAATAATGAACCAACACCTTAAATATTGTATGTCTACATCAGCTAATAATATAAATGTGTTCATTCATCCCATGTGTTTATGGGAACATGTCCACAATTTGATAATAAAAAACTCTATAACATCTTTGTCTAAAAAAAACTTCAGAAGAATTATTATTTTTCTTTTCAATAATAGATAAAGAAACTATAAACACAGATAGTAGCACCACACAGAAAGGTACTACTCTATGTTTTCATGTAGCTTTCATCATTCCTCTCTCCAAACTTTCACCATCAATTAAAATACAGTACAAAAATTAATGATGGGAAGGTGTAATATACAAAGCTGCATCCTATACAGTAACATAAGTAAAATGAACACAATTTTTTGTTATGATAAGCCAAAAACCACAAGTGGAATACTTTTAAGGACTTTTAGAGTTCTCATGTGAACATATCTTAGAGATATATACTGAAAGCTTTCTGTAATTCTTGGCTGCATATAGAAGGAAATGAAGTACTTTTGCTTCAAGAAAATAAAATCCCTAAGAACTCTTAGCCACAAAGCTTTACAAAACTATTTCAGTTCTCAGCTGCTTTGGGTGACTGACACATACATATCTTGCAGTTTGTTAATCCTCTCTACAAAATCATCTAAATGGAGGCTTCTTCTCAAATCTGTATTAATGATGTAATTCTATTATGTCTAATAGAATTGTCTATTCAATAAAAATGAAATGTCTAGAAGATTATTTTTTCCATATATTTAAAGGCATATATTGTTTAGAAATTGGATGGTTTAAATTAAAAACATGAGCAATTAATTTGCCATTGGTAATATGAATTAAAAAAAAAAAAATCAAACTTTGCTATATATTTTTGTAAAAGAAAATCAGTATCAGATACAAAACCTAGAGACATTCCATACATGCTACTGAACGAAATACTGGAGAAGCAATTGAAGTAACTGGTCTTTTTAGCTTTCTGCTACAAAAGAAAAAATACATTTGAAACAGTATTTGGAGCAAGTCTACTTTGCATTATCAAAATAACTGCTACATTTTAGCTTGGCTGTCTTCAGTTAGAAGAGTCATTGACCAATTGACATGTCTTCTCTCTAATCAAAGTCTACAGAGATGGGCATTTTAAAATTGCCTGTTTTCAGCTTCGTACATGAAGCTTAAACAAAATTCTGTTTTCAGCAATAGATGAGCTTTGTCTGTCAGTGTTTCAGAGAACATTAAAGTAGTAAACAAAGACTGAGCAAAGTAGAAAGATTTCCAAAAGAAATTGCAGACCACCAGGATTTGGATTTAGGTAATCCACTTAGATTACCATGGCTATGTCTTAAAAGGACAATACTGAGATCACAAAATAGGTCATGTCTACAAGATGGGGAATACAGAAGTGAAACAATGTGAAATTTACAAATTCAGAACAAATATTCAGAGTCATCCTGAAATCTAAGATACAAAATGAAAATGGTCCCAAGACCAAGTATTACCAAATTAAATATTTTGAAATCAACAGTTTTATGCTCCAAACTGGAACACACAAAAGAAGATTTTTCAACCAATGCCATCAACACATTAACATGTTTCAGGTAACACAAAGTTCAGGCACTGAAAGCAAGCTTTTGATACCTAAGGCCACAGTAGAATACACCATTTGCTTGCTTTTTTTCCACTTTCAAAAAGCAGGAAATGTTTAACAGGTCTGGAAGCAGGAGTTTCCATCTATTTCTTAGAAGTGACAGAGTTTCTAATACAACAAATATCAAAGAAATTAGAAAATTAAAAATAAGAAGCAAGCCCCCAAATTATTACCTGAAGGGAAGCCTACAGTTGATAGGCAGATAGTTCAAGAATTGCATGCCAGAAAAAAAGTATTTTAAAATGTAGAAATTAAAAATTGCTATAAACGCCTTCTCAAACAAAATTAAGGAAAAGTAATCTTTAAAATAACTTCAAATTTACATCAAATCAAAATGTATCAGCTTTCTAGATCAACTTAAGAAAATTTTGGTATTTTCTTCTTCTAAAACGTCTGGATAACGGCCTTTATGAGAAACTCATACAACATTAAAAGATTTGAATAGGAAAGTCAGTGTTGCTATGAGAAACAGAGCAACTTCCAGATGCTTGACATGTCAGGCCTAGACAAGAGAATGAAAAATGTCTCTTTCTGACCAAAGAGGCTTTGAGGGGATACTCGTAAAGAATTACCTACTTACCCATCAGATTTGAGTTCATGAAAGGTGTCGGGGACAATCCTTCATGAGGCCCTAATCGACTGTCATTCAAGTGATCACTGTAATGAGGACTGTCTGCAAAACCCTAGAGAAAAAAAGACCAGAGTATTAAACAGATTATTTGGCAGCCCTGCTAATTGAGTGTAATGACACTTTCCTAATTAAATGTGCAGAGTCACAATTGGTCATTAATCACAAAAGTTGGCTTTCAGGTCTATCTCACAGAAATTACTCTCTGCCCACATATTACTTTCTCCCCATCAAAAAGAAACCACATATTTTCTTAATAAGCTGTGTCCTCATGGACAAGATTTCTAAAAATTTAATAATACAGAGATATTTTGATATTTGAATCCTCTTAGTGTTAAATCACTAACCACAGAGAGTAAAATTAGTCTGAAGAACTTGCAACTGGGTTTATTTTTTTCCCCCTAAGCTTTCTGTTTGCATTAATAAAATACAGTGTAAAGTTCAGGAAGAGTCACTGATGTTAAGGAAAAAAATGTTGGTGCAGATGAGAAGAACAAATTCTATTTCTTCTTGCAGCCTGCTATTAATGTTACAGATTAATAGGCATTTTGACATTATCACATTACTAACCAGCATAGCTCACTGACAAAAGGTTTACTTCCATATAGTGATTAAATAAACAACTTTGTCATCTCATTTGCAAACAAGCACTGAAACACTTTTTTGCATTTTTCTACCATTAGCACAGCCAGCTTTGGAGACTTGGGGCAGCCCTTACACAGGTCAGGAAACACTGGCTTATTGAAGGCTTACACCAAAGGCAGAGGAGATGGAAAACAAAGCAGTCCTTGGCTGTACGTATTCTTTAATTAACCCAGTTACATGAAGCCCTCCTCAGGACATTTCAAAATCCCGTCAGCTTTTCTGTATAAAGGTATGAATATGCCATTTGCCCTTCAGAATTACCAAATGCACACTGAATCGCTTATTCTGTACCAAAATATGAAAGACCTAGCACTCAAAATTGTACTTCCTTTGTAGCCAAAGTTTTGAAAAACATTGTGTAAACCTTATCTCACAATTCACACTTAGTCACTTCTCATTCAGAAACCTAAAGCTCAGGCCTAATTAAGGGAGGAGGGAAAACTGTTCACAGCTACCAGAAATGATCCCAAGTGCCCTGGGACTATAAAATCATCAATCACTGAACATTTATCATTTCTCCAGACCGCAGGCTCACGTTCAAGACAACATTAATGGGGCTGGAACAGGCCTCCCTATCTTTGCAGGCGTGCTGTCAGTTCTACCAAAGGGCTGCTAACTCAGGGCTACAGAACTGTCACAGCACTGCCGCTGCTTATGGATGCGTGGCACACTCCTGCTGCTGTTCGGCTGCACAGCAATCTTCCGGGAGACCCAACTCCCCACTGCATCTTTGGCTGACTTTATCTGCTTCAGAATCGGCGATACACTTGTGATAGGCATTCAGAAACAATCTTAGTGACATTTACAACTTGGTTATGACCACAAGGGTGTCCTCTGGAAAGCGTGACCTAGCCCCGTCTGTCAGACAAGCAGCGTGGAACAGCAGCTGCTGAGGAAATGGAGTGGCTCCTAGCTAAGGTCACCACATGTGGTTTATTTTTATGCTGAAATGAAACAAGAAAGAGATTAAATCTGCTGAATAAAGAAACAAACATTTGCAAATACAGGACCAAAAACAAAGCTCCTAAGTAGGTAGCTTTATATTTGTGTCTCTGCTTTTGCTCCTTATTGTGGTTGTTTTTTTAAAACCTTTTTCCCTAAGACTTCATCTATACAATTTTTAAAAGAAAGAAACTATAAAGGACACTGTCAGTGATAAAAGAGGATCCATATCTCAGACATTCAGCAAGTGGTGCCCAAATGAGGGCCAGAAATTTTTAAGACATCTTTATTTACAGAGTAAATAAGATAATTATTGAAAATACAACATGGGTAAGACTCATTTCATACACAGTTGCACATCATGCAACACAATCTACCTAATACACAGGATTCTTAATGGTCCTCCCCATGTTAATATTACATACCCCCCTCACAAAAGAGAAGAATTGGAGAATTGGGTGGGTGTTTTATACAAAAAGGAATATTCTTCCTTCTATAATCAAAATTCCTTCAAAGAATACTTGATGTCATGTTCTTTTCATATACCCTCTAAATTTCCCAAAATGCACTTGCAATCAATTACCACAGCATCCAAGATGTACTTCTACATGACCAGACAAATTAACTACTTCATCTACCTGGAAAATAGTTAGGGTTATCCTTCACAACACCAAAACACTTGGTATACATGGTGAAAATGTACTAAGGGATATGCAAGCCCTTTAAGTAGAATTGGTCTTTTCTGGACTTTAATGCAATTCCTAAAATTAATTGTATCAGGCATTTTAATATTTACCACTAGAGAATTCACACTTGTGCAATTGTAACCTATGGCTTCACCTACAGTGAGCCAATGTAAAGGGGTCTTACCTTGGCCACCATGCCTGACACCAATTATTCAGACTCAGTTATTCGGATTCAGTTATGGATTATCAACTCAGGCCACAGAGTTTTGTTTGGGATTAGAAACCCTGGACTGATTACTACATATAATTTACCCACACTAAATGAATACAAAAGAACCACAAACACATGCAGTTTTGATTTAACAACTTTTGCACTTCAGAAAAGCAAATTAAGAAAAATCAGAAGAGCTCTAAGGACAGTGATTTAAATCACACAGTTTTTTCAGAGCATTCTTCACATTTAAGCTGTACGTCAAATGAAATGCATTCCTGATACCATTCCTTGCTTTTGCATCTGTAGTTGTAACCTAAAGAGTAAACAAAAAAGTACTGCTACTGGAAAGAACCAACCACAGATAAAAATTCAGAAGCTTCCAATAGCTTCTGAAAAGATACTGGAAGCTTCTAGTCATAAATCAAAGCTCAAAAAATGTATTTAACAAATACAATAGAGCAAACTGACAGCATAGGCTTATTGCCCAAAGAAGAACACAGTTGAGAGCCTTAAAAGGTCTGGAATACCAATGAAGGATAGTGGTTTTTAAGACACACACCCCACTCATGTCACTGAGTAATGAAGAGAAGACACAATCGTCTGGCACGTGAACTCATCCCTTATGGCAAAAGCAGCAGAAGATTGGGGGGAGGGATTTATATGAAATTCTATCAGAGTCCCTTTTCAAATCCATGTTTTAAGCAGGACTCAATAATACATACTGCCAAATTTCATTCTTCCTTTCTGAGAAAGGCAGGAAATCTCAGTTCCTGACAATTTTGAAGACTAATCTACTGAAGCTCACTTAAATATAGCTGGATTGATACAGGCTCCAAGCAGAAAAAGGAACTAATCAGTCATGCCAAAAGTTACTCTCCCCTCTTGGGATGAGATATTTGATGATACATATTCTGGATGGTGATGTAATTCTTTGGACCACAGGTGGGCTTCCAAAGCCCTTTGGAGCATTTCTACCTCCTGTTACCTGCAGGGCACATTTAACATAGAAAGGCTAGAAAGAGACATTCCTTGTTGAATACACATCCCCATTTCTGCTCAGCAAACCTGCCAATGGATCATTATACATCAGAGTGCACAGTTGGAGTGTTCAGCAAATAACTGGCAAACATTCTACAAAATAGGAGTCACAAATTTATTTCCTGTTCTAAGCACCCTTTTCTGCAGGGACTGCAGATAGCTCAGGCAATTTTTCTGCTTGCAGAAAGCAAACTGATTTTGAATATGATTAGATGACATAGCTGTAAACTCAAAACTGTCTTGCTTATTCCAACCTCTTACATAGCTATTACAAAAGCAAGTTTTAACTTTCTCAAAGGAAGACAAAACTTATCTTTCTGTACTGTTATAGCCCAAATAAAGTGCAATTGGGGTTAACTGTTCCCTTACAGCATTTTATAATGTTGTCACTGCTCACTTTGCAGAGGCCTCTCCTTGGATTTCAGTCTGAATGAATGTGATCAGAAAGACCAAGTCAGATACATCTACAAATAAAAGCAACAAGCATTGTCTACTAATATCTACTATGAAATGCAGCAGAAAGACTACTACTACTTAATGCTGCTATTTAACTGAGTAGTGAAGGCACTCTCAACACTGAATGCTCTAACTTTATTAGTTTTTCAGGAATTTCAATGAATTAGAGTGATATTCTCTAATCATTCCAATAAATAAAGTCCACCAATTTATAAATTCCACAGTTGAAACATTCATTCCCTACATCTTCTGGGTAAGATGCCCCAAGCACCCAAGTGAATTAGGCTCTATCTGTATCAGGAAAAAATCCCCAACCCATACACCCAGGCATTCCTAGGCATGTTTGTACTGCCAAATCATGAGAGAAGGCCTGACACAATGAGTCTATGCTCCATTTTACAAAGTGGTAATTAACCTCCTAAACCTCAGTGTCTTTTAATGACCATTAAAGTTCTGTCATTTTGGTCAAAGTTAATTAGAGAACTCACCTAAGAACAAGTCAAAAATCTTTCCCAGTTCACTGTCCCTACCCTTTTTCATTGCACTGGTTCCAGGTTTTCAGTGGGATTAATCCTCTCTCATTTACTTCCCCTTCAAAAACATAAAACTATTGTCCCTTAGCAATTATTTTCTGAAGTCACACCAGCATTTGTCCATGCATAAGGAAAACTGTACTCCTGACCTTAACTCAGTTGTGGGGTTTCTGGTTTTGTTTTTAAATAAGCACAACATCTTGTTTCCACTTCAGTGTAAAATGTGAAAAATAGAGAAGACACTGCCACTACATGGCATACAATTTTTCTATGCATTTATTGAGCTCATACTCAACTCATTGAGTTGTCCTCCCTGTACAATTTACTACTCCACAGCATTTCATTTGCTCAAGTCCACTAGACTAGAGATAACAGGGGTTTTGTTTGTTTCTCCTCCCTTAGCCCCAAGCCCTCTCCTACACAAGTCCCTGGGAACAGACCAAAATCTAAGGCTCGTAACCAAGCTGCCAGATCACTAAGCACGTATTTGCATTTTAGCAATTTACAATATAGCTCAATTACTGCTTTTAAACTTAAGACATTAAAATTCCACTAAAATGAATGGTTGAGTTCACAGTTTGACGTGGCTGCAGACCAAAAGATTAAACTTAATGAATGCTGCTTTCAATTCCTTGAGTTTTATAGTTTGGCTGACTTTAAATAACAAATATTAATTGTTTAAAGCTCAGGAATACTGAGGTCTCTTGCAACCTAAATTTGGCAACGAACTTATGAATCAGGCAACAGTCACCCAAATGACTAATGTGTAAATGAACGAGTGAAGCTACTGCTAAAATGCACTTTATTTTGGACTATCTGGCTCTCCAAACTAATCTGAAAGTTCTAAAGACAAACAAGAAGGGTAAAAACACAAGGAGAAGGGGGGAAGTGAGGAAAGAAAGCAAGATGCAGAGGCGGTGAGAGACAGAGGGACAGAGCAGAGAGACTGATTACATCCAGGAACACTGTGCTGAGTCACTGACTGAAGGTTAGACAAGAGGCTCTGTACAACAACCATACCAACGTGTCCTAGTGAATTTAAAAGATTATGGATTATGTGATCCTGAAAAAAAAATTATATATATATATATATATTTTAATATAAGAGTGTTTTCAGCCATTGAATCTATGTATCTGTCAATGGCTCTTAGAGGAAAGACTAGAGAGCCAAAAACCTGGCTTGGTCTACTAAACACACAGATCAGGAAGAATGTTGCAGAAATTAAGTTAAAAATAAATCCAGATAAGATGACTCTTCCTTTTTGCCTTGAGGATCACTTGCACTACATTCATTGATCTTAATGGAACATCAAGAAACATCACATTGTCACAGGTCATGGCCACAACTCCACTTAAATCATGAACAATCTTGCAGCAAGCTATCAGTGAGAACAATGTTGTTTTTAAGCAATGACCAAAATCATCTTACAAAGCCTAGAGCAGATGGATGATGATGGGAGTCTCCCCACACTGCTCTATCCATGTTGCTGTCACTTGCCTACCACAACCCAAAAGCTAAGGGACCAAGCTGAGACCTGTCTGATGTGCCAGGAAACAAACACGTCTCTCTCTCCATGCCTGTCCCCTCCCAGCCCCCCTGAGAACAGCCAGTACTTCAACCCCATCTCCCTCAGTTGTGCAAGAAGCTTGTACAGTAGTCCTTAAGTAGAGGAATGAATGCAGTTTGCACCAGAAATAAGGAGCTTTCTAGCTCCACTTTCTAGCTTTAATTATGATTCCCTTTTTATAACCATCAGCAAGGGTTAACATTGAACTACAATAACCAAAAGAGAGAAATGCAGATTTTGTGTTATTTGGTCACCTGCTACACAGTGGGGCAAAAGCAGATATCTCTGCACCTCTATCTCTACACACATTATCAGGAAAAGTCAAGAGAGCTTTCACAAGTATCCTCTAAGTGTCACCCTAAGTAACATGCTTTGTAACAGAGTTCTAAAACTATTCATCAGCTTCTTTTCCATATCAAGTTGAAATACATGAAAACTTGGGGAACAATTGAAAACATAGCTTATTTATTTTTTCAAATTTATTTCAAATGTTATTTATTTTTAATAAACATCATTTTCTCCAGCTCTAAATCCACTTCCAAGAAGTTAAGTTACCGAGTGACAAATCTGATTTTAAACAGCTAAACCCAATAGCCAGTTACACCTCTCTAAACTCCTCTGAGACAAATATCAACATGATATGCAATGGGACAATTCCCAGGCCACATGAAAAACTAATTTGTGAACAGATTCCAATGCTAATTTCAATGTGGTAGGTAGCTGCAATAAAAACAAACCAAAAACCACAACCAAAAGATGCACTTCTCCAATATAGCTGAAATGAAAAATTCATATGATGGAAACCACATTTTTCTAGCTTTTATCTAAGCTATAAACCAGGAGATAAAATGATACAACTATAGCCAACAGACTAACAACAAAGGCTTAAAGAAAATACTTGAAAACCTAACTAAAGCATTTAGAATTTAAAAAAGAGAACTTGTGTGGAAAAATGTTGCTCATGAATCAAAGTATGAAGTAGGTTGCATTTGCAAGTGTCCTGAGCACTGAATATGGAATATTTAATTTGGGTTTTAATTCCACAGTGAGTTATCTGCTACCTTGTAGAATACATTGAGGAAAGCAAATAACCAGCAGCAGAACCACCAAACAACCTCCCTCTCCCACAAGAAAAAATAAATCAGAGGACAAAAAGGACACAAATACAACAGACTTGATAACACTTACTGTGTTTCTGTGTCCCTCTTGTCTTGTTTTGCTATTTAACAGCTTCCCTTCTTGTTATGTACCTGAGATTAAGAGGTATAAAATACTATTTCAAAACCTGCTATCTCATGACTATTTTTTGACTTCTTTGCAAATGGAAAGTACTACTTGGGGTGAAGGGAGTATTGTTTGGGCATGGAGTACTTCAGATTCCAATTTATGTCTGAGTGTTTTACACAGAGTAGAGGGAACAACCCATTGCCTGATGCTACAGAACCATCTATCTAAAGGTGCTACCTTGACCAGTTCCACTCTGGCTTCAATTAAATAAATAGCAGATTTATGTAAAGGAACAGGAGGATAAACTGCATCCTCAGTACTGAAGCTAGATTCATGTTAAATCAGGTCAAAATGTACACTCACAGCTTTCAGTGCACTGTACATGCTGCAAATTATTTGAAATATCCACAGTTCAGATTTTGGAAGAAAAATGCCTCAGCTAATTTATGCTAAATTTTTAACAGTTACAATTACTATGTGTATATATGAAAAGGAAATCTATCAAGGAAATGTCTTATGAGGAACATTTCAGATATGCTTGATTTGGAGACAGCAATCTGAAAAGATCAAAAACTGACTTGGGCCTTTTATTGTTCCTTTTATGCTATGACAAAACCAAAACAACAAAAGAAAACCTCACAGAGCATCATTTTTCATGAAACAGCAATCATTAGCCACACCACAAGAACAACTATAACTGAAAAAATGTTTAATTACAATACAATGCTTACTCCAAAGAAAGTGATTATACCAATTTGCTGCTATGTTATGAGTATAAATTACACCTCACAAATACAGCAGGAAAGCTAAAAAGTTCAGTATCACCTCACAACACGAAGACAAAACTTTCAAGTGCTGTAGGCAATATATTATTGTGCAGAAGGCATGGTACTTGAGTCAAGTACCACAGAATTTGCTTCAAAGATCTCAGGAGACCAAGACTTTCATAAAGCAACTTTATCATCCTCAGCAAAACACACTAAGGACTCCTCTTCTAGTGCAAGGCATTATGAACACATGCAAGAATATCTGCAGCTCTTTATCACTCAGATAAAGGAGACACTTGCATACATCAACCCAAGATATTCACTGAAAACCCACCACTGCTGCACACAGAAAGGTAAAAACAAGATTGGAGACTAGGAACAAAAACAAGCCCTACAAGAGACAAACCTGGTACACAGCATTGTTTCTGGACTTCAGTATAACCATTCAAGAATAAGGGAGGCCATCAGCACGTCACAGAATTCCAGTGACTGCTAACTACCATTCCTGATTATTCCTACAAACAATAAAGCTTTTTTACTTTTTTCTTCATCCCTGCAACAGGTATCTTTTCATATTATTAATTTTTCTAATACAGTTGGCCTATGCAAAAAGAGATTTTGCTCACAGTAGTCACTAATGTCTCAATTTGTCCCTTTTCACAAATCTAAGATCATCACAGCAAATTCAAACATAAATACCCGCTGTTCTTTCAATGTTAGAACATATTCACCATTAGGTAATGAAAAGACAAGGCTCCTATATGAGGTTTTCACAAGCCTGCTGTGATTCCTAGTCTTTAATGTTACTTCAAAACACTATTGAAGAAAGAATGGTTTAGCTTTCAATAAGGTTTTACCAGAGACTCTTAAAATAAACTGCTATTACATATGAGAGAAGGTTCTTGTCTGAGTTAATTATTGATGAAAAGATTAAAACACATGACAAATTCCCAACCCCAAGCCCAGGAACATATATCTCATTTTCACAGTGAAGTTACCAATATGTTTTCCCCAATTCCCAAAAAAACCATACCCATACCAACACTCTTCAGTAATTCCATGAATAAATCAAAGAGTAGGTAAAAAAATACAGTAAAGCTGATAGCTAAATTTTTATTAAATAACCCTAACTAAAAGTTAGTGCAGAGTTGCAAAGCAAGTTCTCCATGAAATTGATAATAAAAGAGCATATAAAATCTGGTGTAAATAAATATAAAATTAACATGCTCAAAAATAACTTAATGTCATAACAATGTGGTAACTATGGTGCAATGTAGGAGAAAATATTACTTTTCTACTCAGTTTTTAAAACATTATCACTTCACAGCCCAGTGGCAATCAAAAAATGCATGACTTAGCAACAAGTACAAAAGGAACAGAAAATGAATTTATCATTATGTGAGCAAGAAATTCATGGTATACCCTCCTTTTGACTAGTGCATGCAGTCATAATCACCTTAACTCTGAAGTTATCCAGGAAAAGCAGAAAGGTTCAGGGAACAGCACCAAGAACTAAGCACAGCTAGGAGCAGTTACTATACAAGCAGATACCAATAGATTACAATACTTGAGCTTGGTTGAACACAGAAGTGGCACATAAAATAAACATATTTCCAGGGAAAAGAATAAAAATTATGAAGTACATCAGTAACTATTTGGAACACAGGAACATGGTGGAAATCAGTTACATCCCTGGGCAGCACACATAAGACAAAAAAAAAAAAAAAATTATTAAAAAATCAATGTTTTAGCACTAAATCTTAGTAATTGTTGCCAAAACTGTAACCAAAGCCAGAAAAAAATCACAAACAGCAGAGAGCAAGCCCACCAATAAGAACCATGTCTAAAAGGTTGCCTCTGTCCAGGAAATCTAAGCCAAGAGCTGGGGTTTTGCCAGGAGACTACACAGTAAAGGTGGCAAAATAGTTGCCCTATACTTACACTCTTTCCTTATGCATCATTGCTGACCACAGTCAGACCATTTATACTGAACTGAACAGACCTTCAGCAGGTTTTGGGAAAGAAAAATATTCTTTAGCCAGTATTCCACCATCTTTTTTCATCAGCCTTCAACAGGTATGCACTAAACTGTCACCAAATTCCAATTCTATTCACTTGACAACTCCTTATCTTTCTACATCTTTGTAAATTCAGCCAATAGTGAGCCAACACTTTTAATTCTTGATAATTTTGGCACTATACTGTGACCTTTAACAGAAAGCTCCAGTAGCAGGCTGCACATGGACTTAAAAAAAAAAAAGATTTAAATCACACACAATATATAAAGAATAGGTAATACCTCTTGAGACTTCAACTTTTCTATGTCTGTGGAGAGGTCTGAGCTTTTTCCGTGCAGACTGCCATTTTCCTGTAAACAGACAAACAAGTAGTAAGAACAATTAGGACAAGAATAACATTCTCTATTGAAATAATGGGGAAAAGCACTGGATTAGTAAATTGAATATGTAAGACAATTACATCTTACTTAAACTCTGTGCTAATCAACATGAGGAATAAATGTAGAATATGTAGGAATGTAAAAGGCTGTGTATAATTTGCACTGCCTTCTGAGAAACCAATCTATACTCTCACAATACAGACCCACACACTCATTTTAGCTCTTTCTCAGAGACATCTGGTCTAGCAGCACATGTAGGAGTAGACAGAAGTTATCGTTATTCAAAATCCTGAATCAGTAATTTGCCTCATTAGTTGAAAGAAAACCAAAAACTAAAGACCATACATCATAGCCAAAATATATGCATGTAAGTTTAAATCAAACTGGTAAACCAAGTCCAGTACTTTTCAGTGAATTCAGAAAAGAAAATCCTGTGCTCTGACTTTTTCTACAGAAGATACCAGCCACAGGACAAAGTAATTTGAGGCTCTTAATCTTTACCAATTCTATATACAGAGAATATATTATTTCTGGTGTTCATTTTCCTGGGGAGAACACAGGAATGAAGCTTTCCTGTGAAAAGGAATTGAGTTTTCTTTAAAAGAAAACTCTTGTCACCTAAATTACATTTCAGACTACCATTCTTTATTGTCTCATTAAAAAAAAAAAAGAAGTCTTACATACAAGGCTCACTGAACTTACACTATTTGAATATTAGCTGGCTGATCCTCTACCACAGAAAACTGTGATTAATACAGCCATGGAGACAATGAATCACAAGCCACTTAAGTCAGGTTAATTCATAATTGATTAAAATTGATCAGCAACATAAAAAATCAGAGTCAAAACACCAAACACATGATAAAAATATGAGTTACATAAAGCTGCATAGTAAGATTCCATTTCAAATGTAAAGGAGGCATTTGGAGGTTCAGCTCCATGCCCCAAGTTATGCAGGAAGTTTTAAAAGAATGAATAATTTCCATGTTGCATGAAAATACTTCTCCAGTACAAAGTACTTCTATATTTATTATAATTTATTACTAATGATCAATGGAAAAATCGGGATTTCATGAGAAACCTTTCTACTGCTGTCTTCCAAAGCAAGGCAAAGGCCATAATAGGACCCAGTGAGCTGAACAAGGTCTTGCAGCCTACCCATTTTCATTCCACAGCACAAGAAAGCTGCAAAGGTGCAACTGCTAACACAGCTCACTGACTCAAAGGCACTGAAATCAGAACATCAGGTATGCTGTGTACATCTAGTTTAGGTACTTAGCTCATTGTCCTTTTAGGGAGTATTCATTCTGAAAAGAAACTGGAGTAGATGAAGGGGGATGTGGGTAACTAGGAGGAAGCATGCTTTGACCATTGAGTTGAGTTTGAAAAGTGTCACATTATTTTAGGATATCAGATACAATCAAGAACCTTCAGCTCAATAAGCAGGATGGAAGAACAGGAGGAAAGTATTCTAAAAGAAAAGCCTCTCTTCAACATCATGACAGAGCACATACTACAGCTAGTTAATGTTAACAGAGAAGCAAGGGTTCCCTACACTTTGCCAATAAATCTGCTCCTAAGTAACACGACTTCTACTTTCATTCGCTGACTATGTTAAATAACAGACATGTTCATCATTCAAGCATACACTTACATATGGCTTATTTTCATGAATTCTTAGCCTATATTTTTTTTAGCCTTAGAAATCTAAATTGCTGCTGTAGCTCCTCAGAGTCATTAAAGTCTCTAAAATATGCTAATCTGTATATTTAAAGGAGTTTCCCTTCAAAAACTTTGCCAAATCATCTGCTGATTTACATTGTACATTCCCATAAACTTTCATTATGAATGATTATGTGGGTATCTTACCCTTGAAGATTCATATGAAGGACTTGGCTGACCGCTTGTTCCCCAGGATGTGGCACCTGTTCGCTCATCCATACCTAGCAATCAAAAGAAAAACATAAGCCTATAAGAAATGATAGCAAAAAACAATGTTCTCTGATGCAACCTGAAAAAATATTCATCTGCTTCCATACACTTAGAGTAAATTCATCTGCTTTCATAAACTTAAAGCAGTGTTTCTAAAAGCAAAACTTCAGATGAACAGCTTCCTTATTAATTAAGCTGGCTACAGAGGAACCTGTTCATTTGGACACCTGCAGCTGCTGAAAACAGGAGCATAAAAAGCCAAGAAATTTGCCAATCTGCTCTCTGCCCAACCCAATCCATAAGAAATTAGCATGAGTAACAAAACAAGCACAACGATGTGAACATCATGGCTTTTTGAGCAGCCTGATTTATCTGCATCTCAAGCAAGCACTGAAATATTGCAGCACATACTGTGAAACACATACTTGTTATCTACTCTTTGCTCTTGTGTCTTGCTTAAGTATTGTAAAATGTGCAAAATTATTTCCCCTACTTGGCCTTTAAGTGACACGCAAGATATTTTAGCATAATGGGGAAAAAAGGCAAGACAGACTGGTTATATTTCAATGGCTTAAAAAGCCCACAGAGAATCATGGTCTCTGCCCTACTAAAACAGTAATATTTTTTACACTCTGTAACGGTTCTTTCAGAATCGGTTCCCTTTATGCAAATCCAGGTTACAGCTCACAAGAGAAAGGGGAAGGAAAAGATAGGGAGATCTTTAAACACTGCATCAGAAGATATATCCCATGTATTATCCAATTTCTATCAAAATTTAATTGGTCAAACCATCTTGAAAGCACATTCCCAAACAGCGAATTGCCAAGGCACCTGAATTCCTATAGAAAATTCCTTCATATTCCTACTATTCTAACAATTAGGTTCCTGATTATCTGCTTCACAAGATATTTTTTTGTCACACGTGGAACAATTCCATCCTAAACTGCAGGCTTCAAAGCACTCTGGCCTACAAAACGCAACTCATTACTTCCCTGTCACACAAACTTTTCTCATAAAGAGTTCTGATATAAAGCATAAATTCTTTATGTGATATATACTATAAACTATTTATGAAGTTTTATAATGTCATAATTTATAAATAAGAACTAAGTGTCCCAATTTATAAATAAGAGTAGAGTGCAAGCTACTTCATACAATCATCTCTAAACCCTAACTTTGCATTGCAGCTATGAAATTTTCATGCGTATTTCTCAGACTGGCCATACTGCAAAATCAAATGTAAGCTAATACTGAAATAACTACCTATGGACTAAAACTATTATAAGCATTATTTCCTTAAGAAATGTTTCCTTGAAAAATTTTATAGCTTTATGAAGCTATAAAATAATGTTTTGACAAAGACAGCCTGCAAAAAGGAATGCTAAAATGAAAGTACAGTAAATCACTCAAAAACTACAGACACTTTTAGTGTACTGCAGGAAAGATCCTCAAGGTTGGAGAATGCCCTTTGAAAATGCAAAACCATCACTATATTGAGCCAGCAGTTTGGGGAAGTTTACTGCACTTTGCAGCTGACAGTATTGTTGTTGTTTCATTGTAACTGGTCCAGGAGCTGAGTAAAGAGTCGTGGCTGGCACTGACAAAGGCAAAAGTAATCTTTTGGCACAATTGACTCTTTTCTGCCAGAAACAACAGTGCTAGTAATCCAGTCATTATCACAACAAGTCTTCCATTGCCTTGGTTTCAGAAGAGACATATGTGGGGGCGAAAAGAAAAATATCTTACTCCAAGACAAAGTCCTTGGGAAAGTTTAAGATACAGTAAGTTATATAAACCCATTTCAGGAAATATGTCACTAGATAATGGTTATGCATAGAGTGTTCAGATGCATGACCCCTAATCAGTAAAACATGCTACTCATTTAAAAATTTGAGTCAGTGGGACATAAGGACTCAAGTTATGGTTCTGCTTAATCAGCACATGTACAGCTAAAAATTCTAGTATTTTAATTCTACCATTTGAATTATGCAAATAAATTGTTTAAAGAAACTGCTCTAAACCAAAATGTAACTGTTTCAGATAGGGAAGAAAACTAACTTATGACTAGTTCCCAGAATTCTTTTTTTCTAAAAAAGCACAGTACAGTTAGCTAGAATAGTAAACTTCCTTTTTCCTGCCAGGTGTCTTTTTCCTCCTTTTCATGCAGCATTTTTTATTCTTACAAGCCCCAAACAGGCTTACATGTAGACCTATCTCTTTAGACAAAATTTTCACGCAAGGAAGATGCTTTCACATTTTAGATGCTCTGTAAAGGCTACAAGAAAAAAGAAGTCATCTATATTGCACACAGAACACCAGCACTCTGACTTACTGCTGCTTGACATCTGGATTTTATTTGTAATGATACCCCTGCTGCCTTTGGTCTCCATCAACATAAGACACTAAACAAGTGCTGCCCCAGGTAGCCAGGAAATCAGATGTGTGTCTACCATGGAGATCAAGGAATCGGTTCTGCTTTGTACACTAATGTGTTTTCCATGGATGATAGATGAAAACCACCCAAATGTTATATGAGACAAAGAGCCAGACCATTTCTAGCAGGATGGGCACAAACAAACAAATAATGCATACTTTGATACAGCCAAAAGTAACGCTGCATGACTGAGCCAGGACCACCAGATTCACTTTTAATTTTAAAGCCCCTGAAGTGGGGAACACTTGGTTAGAAAGAACATGGGATTTTTCTATGGCAATAAATTCAATAAAGGCTCAAAGCAAAAGTGTCATGAAAAGAGTTCTAGCATTTTCCTCAGAAACGCAAAAGAAAACAGAGGAACTAAGGGGATCATCACCTTTGTATAACCCCGTCCACAAAGAAATGCAGTGACTAATTCCAGTATCCATTAATTCATCGTGGATGTTAAAGGGCACAGGAAAGCTGTGACAGCACTGAAAAACATGCAGGGCAAGGCTGCAGTATGTCTCAGCCTCTGTAGGTAAAGGTAAAAAAGGTGGAGATCGAACTGTGTTGTTATAAAGGTAACAGTAACACAGACACATGCATTCAGGCAGACAGGAGTATAAAAAGGTTCTACCCCCACTTCCTTTTTTTAGTAGGCATTGAGGACAGAAAGTAATTGAAATTACTCATGATTTCATAGTTCTCAATCAAAATTGACTACTTCCATAGCACATATGCTGCAGTTTAATTAGGGAGTAATTCTGTGAGTGTGATGTTTGCTCGAGCGGGTTCAGCTGGCAGTCTGGGGCTGGGCTGGCTCACAGGAACCTCCAGAGCACTCACTGCTGCTGTCCCAGCCAGGACACTGCTGAGCCCGGAGCACGCGGAGCACAGCCCAAATCCAGGAGCTCGGCCAGCCCGCAGGGAAGGAAAGGCTGAGTGTTCCTCACTCACCTCAGGGAGACCTGGCTGACACATGAGGATGCTTCCTGCCTTTATGCATTGGATCCTTTATGCATTGGATTCTAAACAGGCTTTGCTTAACACCACTTTTATGATGCTGCTGTGAGCATTTCAAGCTATTCTAGAAGAAAACCTGAAGAAACCTGTTGCCTGATTATTTCAACATATGTGTTCATTCTGAAGAAAGAGATCCAAACATTCATCTAATAAAAAAAAATTGGATCTTACAATCAAACTGAAATGAAGGTTGTTCTTTCTGGCATAAGACAAAGAAGACTATATTTAAAACTTATTTCAAGAGACACAGGCTCTAATGTTCGTGTAAACACGATAATATACTTTATAGGGTTACCATCTGCTATGATGTTGATCAAATAAATGATTTGACAAAAAAAAAAAATCACATTGTAGATTGTTATACTAGGTACTCAAGGTATGAGTTTCTATCTTTTATAGCTTCTTTATCCAATTTTGTTTCAGAGTAATGATATTCCTTCAGATAAGATTCAACATCTGAAATCAATTACAAAAAAACCTACAGCACAAACCATAACAGCGTTGATTGGGTTTTGCATCTCAGACACACAAATCAATCTACCATTAGGCCATACATTGCAAAAGTCTATTGTGAAGTATGATTCCAATTATTGCCCAAAATTATAATTTAGGTCTAGACTTTCTAGTAAGGGGATGAAAAGAGTAATAATATTTGATGCAAAAATATACATACACACACTCAAGTATTTTAACTTTCAGTAGGTTAAGACCAGTTCTCAGCCTCTTCTTGTTGTTTTCAATTAAAACTATTTCTCTTTTTATACTAGATATAATATTTTCAGTAACATAATAAAACCATTTCTATTCTAACAAGGAACTCAAAATTCACAAATCAGATAAAGAAAGAAAGAAGGACAAAGTTCCACACATCTATTACTCAGGGAGTGGGAGAAAACATGGATGACAAGAGGACCACAATGACACTCAAAGCCAAAAGCAACTTGACAATAGATACAATGTGGTAAGCTTAAAATATCCAAAGCTGAGAGCATTAATCAAATTGAGAAGAGAAATGAAAGACAGGCAACCTATCAATAGCCTAACTACTTAAGTGCCACTGTGATAAATTCAGATGCAACATTATAATTAGGTAAAAGACAAACCACTTTCATTTCAAATTACATAAACAGAGAATTTTCTTTCTCTCCACCTTCCACAATAAAGGAAATGCAAGAGGAAGTGCAAGCATGGAAGGGAAAAATAAAATTTCCATTCTCAATGCATACTGCTTCTTGGAGAATCTACTAAACCTTCCCGCATATGGATACCAAATTCGCCCCCATTCCTCCAGATCAAAAAACAAAGCTTCTCCCCAGTAAAAGAATTGCTGATTAGAAGCACCAGTGGGAGTAGCAGAGCAGTATCATATTTTGTACCTTTGCTCCAAAGAAAATGAATGGAAGAGCTATGGATGTCACAGAGTGAGTGGTCTATGTCACCATCTTGAGTCTGCCATCTGGTACCAACTCTGGACTTCACAATTACTTCAGGAAACTTCCCAAGATAATTTTATTAAATTGCACAATGCTGCTCACTCTCCTCGCTGTATTGAGCTGTGGTGTCACAGATTGAACCCTTAATCCACTGTGCAGTGTAAAAGTGAGATTTCTCCTGTGCTTACCTGTTAGTTTTCATATCTTTCCCCACCTGCCCAGCCAGGTTCATAACCACAGGAGTTGAGATTGTTAACTACCAGCCTCTAATGGCAGGGATTTAAAAGTGCAAGGAAGCCCTGCAGGGAGTGAATGCCCCCTGAGGGGATTGGTTACCTCAATTAGTACCCATAAAACACTGGCTTCCATTTGAATATTAATGTTTGCAAAGATCAGTTTGTAAGATCTGTTTGAAATATTGACAGTGATTATTAAGAGTAGTAAATAAATTTATTTTCATTTTTGAAACATTATTTATCCCAGAGATTCCCAGAGCATGATTTTCTAACATAGCAAAGAATAAATACCTACTATGCCAGTCATTGTGGAAATTATTTGAATAATAGTCAGAAAATACACTATACAAAGTTAATTTCTATCTATAGAACAGGTAAGCACAATTAAAACTTCAGAAGAACAAAATTATTCAAATTGGAGGAATGTACAGCAAGTACACAACTTACCTGGGCTATAACCAAAACTTAGACCAATATTGGCATTGACAAGTATTAAAAATCAGTTGTAGCTTAATATATCAGCAAACTGAATTCTCCCTGTACTCAAAGCTGTTTAAAACCTATACTTTCGTACATAAAGTTATTTCCAAGAAGAGTATTTTCCCCAGACAGAATAAAATTTCGGGGTGTATGCTCAAAGAACTTTTTCTAAAGCAACAGAAGAAGTATAAATTCAGAAGAAAATGGAAAAAACCATGCTGGTTCAGGAAAACTGAAGAAAAGTTTGAATTTGTTTTAAAAGTGTCTATTAGCATCAAAAGTTAGTACTGGTAATACAATTCCTGTGTAACTATCAAGTATGTTTTAGATTTGTTTCAACTCATTACCTAAATACAATTTGCTATTAAAAAAAAAAAGGCAATTACTACTTTTAACTTGATTTCACAAATAATCCTATTCATTTCTTGCAATAAGACCTATGTGTTCCCTAAGAACAATTAATTCCTGTAAGAGCAGCGCCCTTACAGAATGTCAGAAATTACCTGCTTGTCTTTCCTCGTATTCTCTGCTTCCTAGATTCTAAATCATGTCACTGAACACACCAAGTGACCTGGCATGACCTGGACACTTTAAACACAATACAACTCAGTCAAAATGAAATTGAAACTGGCATTTCCCACACAAATTGTATTAAACCAGAAAACTGCACATTGCTATACTCATCTTGCCAGAAAAAGTACATCAGGTACGGTTCAAAGAGGAGAGCATATTTATAATACTGTATGTAACATGCATTTCTTAGTTGTGTATAGTTATGCAGACATTTCAAGCATAAGCTAATGACAAAAACTATAAAAATTAGCATTTAAACTATTAAAAAAGTAATTTCCTTATAAATCCACTGAGGTGCTCAGAGCACTACACTGTAAAGCTATTCTTCACACACACACACAATTCCCTATATAAATGTAAGTTTTAATATTCTTCTTAATAATGATCCAATTTTTTTAAAAAAAAAAGCTAGTGTTCATAAATTATCCTGTATACAAATAATATTTACATGTGTGCCCACAGAGTCTATTTTGAAGCCTCCCTGGTTCCATATGTGAATAAAGTACACCAGCTTAGAGATCAAGCCTTTAGCAGGGGTACACGGCAGAGCTTTTATTCACTCGCAAACACACACAGTTAAACTGCTATTAAATTGCATCACGCTGCTTATTCCCCTCTCTGTGCTGATCCATGAAGTATCAGGCTGAACAGCTCTAACATGCAAGTCTCAGCCCTACAGTACCAGCTATCATAATAATCCTTTCTACTGGCAAATTTTCCTGTGGTTACTTCAGTTATGACTCAATTGCTTTATATAACCACAGACTTTAAAATAAATATATACACATATATATTTATACATACACACCAAATCAAGGCCAGTGTCACAAGACTGCACACAACAGGCCAAAAATATTCTAATACAGCCTCACAGGGAACAACTACTGTTACCAACTGCATTACAACACAATTGTACAGCAAACTGCCAATTCACCAGAACACAGTTAATCCGAGTTATACAGTGTGCAACTGAGGTGCTAACTCATGAGCTAAGAAAACATGGCAAGTGTGACAGCTTTCCTAAGAACATGTCTAAAAATGTAAAGAAAAAGTATTTTTAATCACTTGCTGTATCACATGATGTCCAGCAAATTTTGACCCTCTTGAAAACAAATTCCAAGATCAACCTGAGGTATCCTTTCATGGTGTTTATGATTGCCACATATCTTTATACACATACAATTAAGATAACGCAATTGTAACAACTTAAAATTACTTTATTGATATTTAGAAGATCATTAATACCTTAACACTCAAATCTTTCAATGAAAAAGAGCCCCTCTGGTAGCAAGCAGAGTGGGGAGGGGGGAACCAACTGAAAAAGTTTTTGAGAAACAGCATATATTTTGACTTTCCAAGTTCATGAAGGTGAACCACTGGAGAAATCAAGCATCAGACAAAAACCTTGGAATTCAGTGAGGCACAATTTTGAGCCTTAAGTATAGCAGCAAATATACTATAGAGTATAGCCAAGAAAATGCCAGTGTAACTCCACATTTACAATAATGTGACTAGAAACAAAGACGCAGATACACTGTCAAGACCACTGAATACAAAGAAGTCTGAAAGGTCTTAAGTTTGCTTCTAGACAGGCACATCCTCAGTAAGATTATTTCTTGTTCTAAAGAGCACATCTAAGTCAGCTGCAGGAATTAACTCTCAATACTAAGCAAAACAGAAATTACACAGGGTTGTGTGAACTTAAGTTTGTCATGAGAGAATTCTGGTTCTTTTAAGACAGCAGGAGGAAAGTGTCTATTGTTTGAAAATTTCAGCATTAAACCCACCCTTCTACCTCTGAAAACAAAGTTTATCTGCTCAGTATTTAAACAGAGAAGAATGTTTAATTGATAAATGCAAGCCCTGCACATCTGCTCACCTAAGCCAGAGCTATGGTAGGATAGCTCTAAATTAGATGTGGAACAAACAATAAATATAGCCAATGTTGACTTATTACAACCTATCACACTTATTTCTCTCCTCTTTTGCCAAAAATCAAGAAGAAATCCTCCATACTTTTTCACCTTCAATCAAGACGGTTTTGTGAGATTAGGGCTCCACTATTTGCCCTGCAGCACAATGAGGCACTTTCTGATTTGTCCAAAGGAAAGGCAGCACCTTCTTCCCTCAGTAAAAGAGTTGCCTAGGGCAAAATGTGTTTTCTTCTATTATTTCAGGCATGGAGGGGAAAAAAAGGCTTAAAGTAAACTATTAAAAATTTCTAGAAGCATCTCTACTTGCATTTATAGGACTGATAATTTGAGCTGATGGAAGTTAACATCAGCCGGCAGTGCCAAGGACTACTTTTTCCAGTACGCATTTTGTACCAACAAGTGCTTCCCCCTCCATAAGCAAGCTGGAATGTAATAAGGCTCTTGCCAGATGTTCTCCTTCTGCAGAGATCCAAAACCAACAGTTCTCAATAATTCCATTACTTCCAAAAGTCAAAGCCAGAATCCAGTCTGAACAAACGAAGATCTGGCACAGCCTGTGCTGCTAGCAAGGCCCTGAGACACCTTAAAAAAACTCAAAAAAAAAAACCCCAAAACATGCCAAGAAACCTTTATTTTCTCAACTCTGAGACATTTCTTCCAACAGCTCATTAGACAGAGATTTTACCGGTATTGTTAAATCTCATTTTCAAATTAAGAAAAAATTATGTTCTCTGACAAAGGAGAGAAATCTGTCTTTAAATGTGCTAGGTATCATTACATCTGCTCAAATATTTGCTGAATCAAGATCCTTGCTGCCTGGGCTGTTAGCTGCCTCCTGAGGCAAGCAGGCTTTGTGTTGACAGCTCCTTTAGTGTGAGTGGCAGTAAATGATGGTGTGCCCACAATGCTGGAAAGCTGATATGATACAGTTCAGTCTCCTACATCAACAAACGAGGTGGAAGGACGACTGGGGCCTGATGTTAATGGGCCTTGCACTAATTCACAGCAGCACTGCAGCAACTGAGATGTCTGAGGGAACCTGCTTCACTTTCCATCCCCCAAAACATTTGTTTTTCTTCTTTCCACTCTTTCCCTTTGTTTAAAAGAAAGGCTGTTCCCCTTGAACTAAGATGTGTCACCACAGCACATGGCAGGACTAAGTTGTCTGACACCCCTATTCACTGGTTTCTCCCTTCATAACCAAAAGGTATCAGCTGATCTACTGGTTTCTGCTGCCCTTCAGGACAATTCACACTTTAACATTCTTCTGGTAGTATATCCACGTTGTTAGAGCTTTAAGTCTGGAAAGACTACCCTTAAACAACAAAATTACAGCTTTAGAGGATCAGCAGCACAGATTTAACAACTTCTAGAGTAGCCAAGACTCAATGTTTAGCATTGTGTTCTTTAAATGCTGAAGAGTAATTGAAATAGTTTAACTTTACTTTTTAGTTCAGAAAAAAACATGCAACTATTATACAAATAAAGTAGTATCCCACTAACTAAAAAAAAAAACAAAACTCACTTTTCTATTCTAGAAAATAACTACTAAATCTGAAAGAGTCTGGCTCTGGTGGAAGAGGATCCAGAAATATCTCCATCTGCTAGTGAAGATGTCGAGATTTCTCCAACTGTACTTCTTAACTAAAGACTTGCTCCTGTCTGAAGACTTTATTGATATTCCTTTTATTTCTTCTACTAGCTTCTCATTTAATACTCCATAGTCTGGTTCAACTGAGTAACATTTCTCCTTGGCTTAAATCCTAAATATCACACTTTTTATAGAAATCGGAGTTTTCAATGATTTTCTTGTAACAAGTGTTACATGAGTTAAAACACTCTTAATAAAATGCACTTAGAAACCATGCACGTCTCAGAAGCAGGCCTTTGACAAAAACATTAGTTAAATTGGCCTCATACTCTAACAACCAGAACAGACATACCTGTTCCTGTTAGAGTGCACTCATGCCTTTGTTTTTTTTTAAATGAGGACAAGTTGTGCTTTGAATACAAAATAAATTTGCTGTTGCTGTTTCTCCAAGTATGCTGTTACAGCAGTTCTGTAGGTTATAGCTAGAAAATGCTGAAAGCAATAAAATATGGTAGACAGTCTTTCTGTGGAAAAAAGCACCCTTACCTAGTAATTATCCTTCTTACAACAATAATACAGTATTAAAGACTTTAAAACATTTACTTAAGTAGTCAAAAAGCAAGTAACAATCAATAACCAATTATTTTTCTTTAATTCCTCCTCCCAGGATGTTTTAAAAGTCTCTCCTTTTACAAAAGCACTAAATAGTCTCCTAATGTCCTTCCTATAAAAATTACTCCTTGGTTTCAGGAACCAATTTCTAGACGTATTTAACCAGAACACTGGAGTGAATGATTTTACATTAAAAATAGGACAAATACTCCAATTTTAATATTACAGGTGAGCAAGAATAAGAAGTGGAAGCGTTCAAAAACCCTACAAGTCCCCAGCACTGCTGGTCCCCACCAGCACAGCATCCAACAGACCCATTTCATTAGCCAACCTGCAAGTACAGCCACACAAAACCTCCTCTGCAAAGTGAGCCCTTACACAGGCAAGCAGCACTTCCCAACTCCAGCAAGGGACTCTGATGCAGGAAGCACTGCCAAACAACAGCTTATGAGTCAAGGTTTATGTATGCAAACACAGCCTATCTTGCCAACAACCAAGGGCTGTCTGCTCCCCAAAGGAGGCCATCCTGCTGCCCTCAATGCTTCACTGTCCCCACTGCCCACAGCCTGGCTCCTATCTTCTTCCCTCACACTAGCACCAGGGTTTCGTAGGGACCTGCAGTAAATCCATTCAGGAAGAAACTAGTAGAAAACAGACTCATAAAAATAACAAACCCTCACTGGTTTCTGGCCAGACTTGCTCACACAAGTATTTCCCTACCAGACCAGAGCAGCACCAGTGCTGGCAGAAGGGGAGGGGAGAGCACGAGAATCAGACAAGGCCAAAGTCAGGGTTGTGTGAAGGGCCAGGGAAGCCAGCCCATCACTTCTGAAGCATTTACTGCCTCTGAGACTGGCTGTACTTAAAACGGGGGGGGAAAAAAAAACAGTGATTTTTTTTTTCAGGGGAAAAAATAAGAAAAACAAAAAAACCACAGTAATCACTATGCGGTGATGCATAACATCCTGCAGTCTACTTTGGGACTCCTGGCTTTGTTGAACCATTGGTAGGTACTATGCCAGTATGTGAGAAAAATAACTGAATAAATGCATGTTTCAATTACATTAAACACCAATAATCTCATAAAAACAAAAAAAATCTTTAAAATATTGAATCTGCTCCATGTTAGGGTAGAAACAGATTACCAGGAAGTTTAACACTAGCAGAAAACTCCCACACAAACTTCATTGTTCACTTACTAGAATTTTAGCCAAAAGTTAGAAGAGTAAATTACTTCAAAGCAAATGGCTACAAAACCCAAGCATTTTCCTTCCCTCAATTTCTTCTGTAAATAAAAAGAAAAAAAAACTATTAATTTTTATTTAAAATTTTCAAAGTACATTTTCAAATTTAGCCAAAATGAGCCTTGGGTTCCATGTGCCAAATAAGTTGCTTCTGCAAATTATGATATCCCATTTTCTCTTTTGCATTTTACAATCTTAAGCACTGCCAAAACAAGTCAATTTAACCATATTGCCTCTTTGGGTGGCAACTTTGTTTGTCTTAGATCCTGTATTCAGTTCTCTATATCAATGCTTTTAGCTCTGACAACAGCTTTAAGACTTTGCTTCATATTGTACTTGTTCATACTGCAACACTCTAATACAAGGAAATTTGTGTAAGTGCCCAGATTTGCTCAACCACTAAAAATAAAAATGTTACCATTTATAAGGGTTATCAAATAATTTTAAAACAAGACAGACTCTTCCCATTCTGTTAAATATATAAAATAACAAAAATGAGAACAGAGTTGCTGCCTTTTTCAAAAAGACAAACACGACTTTCTATACAGGAAATAATTTCTTACATTCCAGTCACAAAGAATATTATTACTCTTCAACATACTGTTGAAGGAATTTAAGTATTTTGAAGATCACACTTTGTGAAAGGGCAATAAGGCATAAAATGTCTTCACATCCCAGTTTATAAGGGAAGGATTACTGAAGAAGATTCATAAGAAAAATACCGACCCTCCCTCCCAGATGCACGAGAGCACTCTGAAGATCTGAAGATTCACACATGTAATAGGACAACTCAGAAGAAAACTCACATATAGCTCCACAGCATATGTTCACGTGAACTAAAAATGCAAAACTTATTCCTTTAGACAAGGTTGGCCCACATACTTTTAAGAGAATTAAGAAAATCCTGTAAACTGAAGTAAATTTGTACCTTAACACTCTTCACCTGATTTCAAACAAATGTGATATGCTCACATAACTGAAAGGCCAAACAAGATGATTTTTGCGCCCTTTTGTGCCCATTCCAGATACACATGGGATTTCCCTGGCAGCCAAACCAACACAAGCTCTTGACCAAATTTCCATAAGTGATATGAAAACCCAGCGAATTAAATGAACACATTTAAAGGCACCTGGCAAGAATCATGTGAAACAAATGTAAAAATTCAAGTACAAGAGCTCCAGTAGCAATTTTGTTCTATTCCATTTACTTAACATGTAAAGCTTCTGTTTAAAAGGTCACACAAAGGAAATAAACATGTGCATCACTCAGGTGTGTATCTCTAATTTGGCTTTTAAAAACACTCTGTACATTACCAACTACATCATCAAATTTACTTTTAGGAATAAATTTTTTGTTTGAATTTTATTTCTTGCCTTTTTAAAGAAAAGCCAAACAAACCATACATCTGAAGCCACTTCCTTCTACACTTCAAAGTTTACTGTTGAATTTTTAAACATCAGAGCAGAACTTGTCCTGAGTAAGATATATATTCTTAACTAATTACCAAGAAATTAGAACACTATACACTTTAGCTCTGAGATCTCTTTAGTTTCTATTCTCCTAAAGGACTCAGAGCAATCATTATCTTAATGTGGAGTGTATTACGGGAAAAAGAAGAGAAAAAACTAAAAAAAATCCTATGAAATATCACGCTAAAAAGAGGACAAATAACAAGAGTAAGAAGAGCACAGAAAAACAATCAATACCTGTTTTTATTAAAAAAGGTTCAAAGTGAACAAGAACTTCACACATGGTGGAACCTCTTAAGACCTGTGAAGCCTCTAAGTCATCCGAGGACTAATTAGGTTTTCAAGAAGTCTTAAAATCTAATACACCCTATACCTACAGAATTTCAATAGAATATAGATTCTTAACTCTTCTATTGTAAAATCAGAGTCTAGCAGTTTATAAGAGAGTGCAAAAATACAGATGAAGCTAAGCCACTTCATCATATTTTCCATCAAGAATGAAATGAAGTACAGTTGAAATCAAAATTCTATACTTGCTGTACTTGATTTAATCCAGAGTAATGCCATCTATAATGCTACTTACAGAGAAGTAATAGAACAATCTACTGTGATGCCCATATTGATCTAGTGTTGTACTGAGCACTTTTTCTATTGAGAGTCAATTACATCTCCTCCACACCCACATCTCTCATTCTAACAAAGTTTACAACTTTTTTTACATCACAAGAAAATTTCTGTTAAACAGATAATACAGAAATTATAAAAGGGAACATCTGTATCTTAAAAAGATCTATCAGTCTTAATATTAGGCCTAGGGAAAATACTGACTAGAATTACAACAGTGCCATTATTATGTGTATGTCATCTTTTACTCAAGAAAATCCACTCAAAGCCATTTTTAAAACAGATCCAAAATTAGAAGTCTGTAACTGCAGCAATCTTAAGGCTGTTAAGCTTCCAGACCACAACCAGTTCATAGCAGGGCTGATTAGCTCAATCACAGCATCTTGCTAACAGCAGTTGAGAGCCTCAAACTGAATCTAAATCACATCAAGCAACTAAAAACACAGGCCAAAGTACTTTATCCTCAGAGCATCGAGTATACCAACATGAAAAGAATGGATAACCTACAGAAGTTCATGAGTTAACTAAAACCCTGTGATACATGTTTCCACAAATAGCATATATTTCAACCAAAAAGAGTATAGAAAGTCCCAAAATCAACATCATGAACACTCCTAAGTGATAGAATACTGTCTGAAGTTAGTGACTGCGAATATGGTTAGAGCACCAAAATGTTCTTGGGGATGGAAGACAGCATGCTATTGAGGAGAGATAAAGGGAAATAAGAGCTAACCACTCTAGTGAGCCATTTTCCTTTGTCCCTTGATATTGTCAGCCTCACTGGAAAGGAAAAATATATTTGTAGGATTTATTTTCTTTTCTTTTCAAAGCAACTGAAGTAATTTCAAAGCCACCAACAGCTTGAAGAAGAATGAACCACCTGTAGAGGTCAGCATTCTAAAAGGGTATCAGTAAAAATGTACCAAATTGTCAAATTCCCTGTTTAGGAGAAACTTGATACTATGTGTGTTGAATAATGATAATCCAATGCATCCACACACATGCATGTATCCTCTGTCTTTTAGACAAATAGCATGGAAATACTTCTGCTCTGATTAATACAATGAGGAAGAAGATGAAAACAAAATTCCTGAACTGGTTCATCACAGAAGTAACACTTGAATAAAACCAGTTTCCTAAGTCAGAACAGAGCCACCTCTGTGATTAAATATTTCATTAATTTAGTATCAAGAATTTCTATAGATATTTAAATAGGAAAATGAATACATAGATGGCACAGGCAACTTCTAAATTTACATTAAAAGATTTTCGTAGTATATCAAATGGCAAAATTCCTTTCCAAAGCAAAGAGTTTTGCTCAGCTCAAATCATAAAATGAATATGGTATATTAAAGGGTCTTTCTGGAAGACTGAGAAATACATGTTCAAACAGTTCAAAAATTTAAAACACTGGTTTTTACTAGATCATGAAAATCCACTAGATATAAAAGAATACCTACTATATTATTATGCTATAAAGTGAAAAAAATCATAAGCATTCTGATAATTTTTCTGAATTTGCGGCAAGACATCAGGTTTCATCTAAATTTCCTGTTCACTTCAGCAGGAAAGCAGCAAAAGAACACCTGGATTTGTTTCTTTTGGTTACATATATTTCTTCTGCGCTGTCCCAGGCATTTCAGGTGAGGTTGCTTCTTGCATGAAGAGAGAAGCAACTTGACTTTGAGTTATAAAACTAAAAAGGAAAGGCTCACAAAAAAGTAGTTAGTCTTTTTCAGAGGAAAAAAATTAAAATGTATATATATATAATAAACCTCCAGCAATAAAACAAAGCAATTCGAAGATGTTTTCAAAAAAACAGTCAGACATCGACACTATGAAGGAGAAAAAGGTTCTTCTGCTTGAAATGGGTCTATATGAACAGACAGGATTTAAACAAAATTGTGCTTCACTGCAGAACACTATTGTTTTTTAAATACTTTAACCTCATTCTCTTTGCTTACCATTTTATTTGGTCTTTAGGACATGCTACAGATGATTATTTTCTGACTGCCAATCCTTCCCTTTGGGAAATAGTTTTTGCCCAAGGTTCTACAAGTTTCCATCCTCCTCAATACATTTCCAGTTCCAGTACTTGGCTCTGGCTGTGAATTGTACAAACAATCCCATCTCCAGACAATCACTGATGATTGCAGAGCCTGGCAGCAATGGTCAATGGCTGGATCTGACAAGGCCTCCTGGTTTGGGATCCTCCTTCTGACAAAGTCATTCTTGGCTGTTTCCAACTTTTTGCATCAAAAACAAGGAATCCATCTACTAATCCAGATCACTCATGTTATCCAAGCATGCAGACAAGGCAAGCAAAAAGGTCTTTGCATAACATGACCTCTGAAAAATCCTAGCAGCAGAACCCCCTGCATCAAGGAGCTCTGCACTCTTCAGCCCATTTAAGCAGCCTGAGTGTGAAGGAATTACTTGAGTGCATGACCAGAATATTAAATATCTCACACCGTCCAGATTCACAGCGAGCCTATCAAATAACAGAGTAACTACTTCAGAGCAAAACTTTTTTGCTGATTACACACCATCAGTAGTACCAACAACAGTGGCATCCACATTTACATGCCCAAGTAGTAACACACTACTCTAAATTGTGTACCACATTTTGGAGAAAACACTGTCATAGCTGGCAAACATCATCTTCCACTATCACTGCCAGAGCCACTGGATGCAGCAACAGACACTGTCCCCTCACAACTTCACCTCATTTTAGGAAGCACTCCAGTACTCAGCCATTTCTGAAAGCCTTAAGTGGATCAGCATTTATTAAAAAAACTCATTTGAAAGCTTGTCTTATAGAGGACATCCTCTCTAAGTCTGCAAACAAAAAAAAACCTTGCAGTCACTGTCCTAGAAACATTACAAACCTCAAACAGAAGGCACAACTTTTCCCTGTCAATAGATTTCCACATCTGTAATATGTGGTAGCAAAAGCAGATAAGAAAAAATAATTAAATGGTTCCACAGCCAAGAAAACAAATATATACACACACAAACATGTATAAAAATATATATTTATAGAAGTTTCCTTTAGGCATTCCTGATCAAGACTCCAGATTAAAACCAAAAAGCAATAAAATTAAAAGAAAAAAAGATCTTTGACATTTACACATCATCTCTAAAATGAAGAAGGCATTTTTTCTACTGCTATTGCACAGCAAAAATTCGCAAAAATATGAGCCAGAGAGTTGCAGCAAATTTTATGTCACTGGTGGCAAACTTGCAGTTAGCTATGGAGCCTCACCTTCAAAGTCACTTAATTTAAAATCACTAATTTCCTGAAAATACAGTGAATCCCAGCAAAGTCCCAACAGGGAGTGAGACAGACTGTGAGGGAGAGTAAATAAATAAAGGACAAGGAAAAAGAAGAGACATATATAAACCAAATTGAAACATTTGAAAACCACCAAGGTTGGTTCCTAGTAACCAACACATGTGCTGTCCTTTGCCCCTGCCAGGGCTCCCTGGGCACTCTGGAGCTGCAGCTGTGACACCAGCAGGGAGCTGCTGATTCTGCAGGGCTTCTTCCCACCTGCAGCACGGCACACGCAGACTCCTGGTGCTCACCTAAGCAAGGCGCCTTTTTTGGATGACAAAAAGGTAAGGCAATCTGCATTACTACCTCAAATAGATCTTGTGTTAAAAATAAATAAAATAACATTTAAAAAGCTCGAATACAAAAGCCCACACACAACATTTTAATCGAGAACAGAAAGAAAATGAGAGCAGGTATTACTTGGCTAGATGTAAAGGAAAAGGACAATCCTTTTCAATAGCCGGCTCCATTTCTCAACATGACCATGCTCCAAAAGATTAGATAACAGTATCAGGCAACATCAGACTATTAATGACACAACCTCACAGAATGGAGAAAAGTATTTAAGCATGATATTGACTTTGTAAGATTTAAGATACCAGCACGCAAACAAACCATCCTTTTCTAACACATTAACATACTGGTATTAAATGCTTAGATTAATGGATTATAAAGGAGTAATACCATAAATTAATTGATACATCTCAGAAAAGTTGCTGAAAAAGAAAAGGAGAAGGAAAAAAAAAAAAAAAGGAAAAAGGAGAGATCAGCATTCCAGAAGTATCCCCAGGGGAAAGCAGCAGCCGATCATGGCACACATTACCTCTGCCCCTGGTTCATCCATCTGCTGCACCTCAAGGAATGCCACAGGGGAAGCAAACATGTGGAGCACAGCTAATAACAGCAATTCTGTCCATATTAGAAACTAATTATCACCCTTTCCTATCAGGATCAGTGCTTCCAGAATTATAAGCAATTTACCCTACTAAATGCAGTCTAGAATTTAACACTCAATAACTCAATAGCTTATTTAAAAAAAAATGCTGATATGGACTTAGATATAATACAAATTATATTCCTTTTCCTCTCAACACCACCCACTTTCTTACATCTGAAGATTTAAATTTTTGGCATTTTTGTTGGGGTTTTTTGTTGGCTTTTTTTTTTTTTTTAGTGAAAGGGTAAAGAGAAAAAAACTGCTTAAACACAATTCTGTGTATTTATCTCTCAGCTCAAAACTGCACAATTACTGTGATTAAGTCTATGTAAATCTAACAAAAAAGACAAACATTGATTTTGTATTGTATTAGCCATCTTCTGGAAATAACAGCATGAAATCTCATCGCTCCCTACCAAATATATTACTATTAAATACACAGACCATGAAACTACAAAAGGAGATTAAAAATGCTGTGAATAGCATTTTATGAACTGACCTCACAAATAGAAAACAGGGTTTTTTCTTGGTCTGTTGCTATTCTATTAAACTAAAAATTAAGAACCTGGAGGAATGTTGAGACTCCTCAGCATTAGACTGGTCTATAAGAATTTAATTATTTATTTTGAAATTACCAAACATGTTGCTCTAATTTTAATTTTTTAAAATTTGGGGGTTTTTAATTAACACCACCTATTTGAGGCACTACTTCTGCACATTTTCTAGCACAGTCCAAATAACTGTGAAACTTGGTGAACACCAAGGAAAATCATATTATGAGTCGGTGCAAAGACCTGAATAAAGAGGTCCACTGGATCAAAACAGTGCTTCTCTCACAAGAATCTCAATTTGTCTTTGTTTTCTATCCATCCATTCCTCAAGCCAAGTACTTCTTTAGCCCTGACCCAAGTTTTGTCTCACAGCCTACATCAAGACCAAATTATCCTCTTCCAAATTCCCTCAAAGCCTCTCCTGCTTAGCCAGCAGGTGCCACTTTTTTGAGAAAGAGAAGGTCAACATTCCCCTAAGGATTTGAGCAAAATGCTTCCTCGAGCGAGCAGTCTGGGATTGGTGCTTGGGTCTGCTCCCTTGAGACTGCCCATGCTGGCTCTGCGCCTTGAGGTAGCAATGTCAAGAACTGTTAAGGATTTACAGAGAAGTCTCACAGATTTAAGTGAAAAGCATTCTAATGGAAATAACTAAACTATTTGGTTTGCACCTCTGAAGAACACACATTGATATTACACTTAAAACATTTTTATATCAAAATTAAACATTCACCAAAATATTTGACTCAAAAATAAATAGAATTTAGTGTCAAATGCCAAAGATCTGTAATAACAAAGCAGAGCTACTGCTTTTTTTAGTACACAGACAAATGTAATACCAGTATACATTCACAGTACTTATAAAGCTATTTTTTTGCTAAATCAGGAATAGTCAAGGCTGTATTTATGATCAACTGTATCCTTCAGCATGAAGGGATACAAAGCACAAACCTAACGCAAAACATCAGCAACTTGGCTTAATAAGATTACAGTACAGTAAAAGGTGCTCATAAGCATTTTCTATAAATGAAATGTAAAGCCTGATGACTACATATGAGCCGGAAGACCAACCTAAGCTCATAATGAAGGTATTGTGACAAAGCTTACTATCTTAAACACCAACAGCATGGTGTATTTTTGATATGGCTGGAAATTTCACACTGATTATAAAGCAGCCATGTTCCAGTGGCCAGTTTTAGGGTAATAGTGATCTAGTTTCTATGATCCATGTAACAGTTACAAGGCAGATAATACTGAGTTTACCTAATATATTATTCCTTCCTGCAACTCTCACTTCTCAAAGTTATTTACAGTGTAATGGCACATGGTTGGAAAATTTAAACCAACACCCTTAAAGAAATCAGTAAAAATATATGTACATTTAACTCAGTACACAACAGTCTTTCAAATGCAGAGAAAAAGGGATATTATGATCTTCTGTGGGAAAAGCAAGCTGGCAGACTGAATAAGTATCAAGAACTATAATCATTAATTCATTAAGTAAAAATAGGCAGGAAATCAAAATCCATCACCCCTGCACTCCAATCACATCCGCCCTCTACCAGTACACAGAATTAAGTACTACAGTGAATCAAGTAGCATCAGGCAAACTTGCTTTTGTTTCCTCACCTTTGCAGTTTTGAGCATGCTTAACCCCATGTCCACCACACACAGACAGCTATTCTTAGATCATCTGTATGCCTTCAGAAAACACTCCTACAGTCCTAGATTAGTAATGACAGAAATTTGCTGGAACAGATTTGTCAATAGCAATGATAAACAGCATATTAACTGTTCTACCAATATCCTCTTTACATTATCACCCTTACTAGATTCAGTAATTAAATTCACATTAAAATGCACAAAGGTACTTCAGCATTCAATAAACCATGTTCCTTAGTATGTCACCATGAGCCATTCCCAGGACTAGGGGAAAATATATTGAAGTATAAAATGTAGAAGTCAACATCCTTTAACTTCATACCTAGTTGTCTGTCCAATCAAAACCTCAGTTAAGTCAACACCAGTTAAGGTCTTTATTTCTGTAAATGACATCTCAAACCATAGACACACAGATAAATTCCATTTTATTTCACAGAGTTACCAGCAGCTCATTGTGCATGCACAATGCATAGAGTGTTCTGAGGAGGAAGAACTAAAATAAGGATACTCTTACACAAGCCAGTCACCCATTCTTGCCATCATTTACTAAAAATAATTCTAAAAAAAAATCCCTTCTGTTAACTGAAGTACCTATAATTTTTTTCCTGTTTGTTACAAGGAAAACTCAGTTCTGAAAAAAAAAATATTCTTTTCATTTGAATCAAAATAGAAGCAAGCCTTTGAGCAGATATAAGCCTACAACCACATGTCTGTTTCTAATAATCCTTGTAATAAAAGCATAGTTTAAAGTAGGCCTCCTTTCTGAGAGAGGATTTTTTTCCTTAAAACCTAACTTGGTTTCAAGCCACAATATAAAACCAAAGGACAAACTTCTTAATCAATTTGCCACTCCTAAAGAATATAGATTTAATAACAGACACCCAGATATATCCAGCTGAATCAGTGTGCAAGAAAAAAATTAGGGGTTCTTGTTGCTTTTTTATAATATGAAGCAACTGATGAGCTGTCAGTACCTCCGGTGTCAGCACTGGCAATAGGAAACGGAATTCACGTTCACAGAGACGTAGGCACATTCAGCAAACTTCTCGATATCTACGCTTACCAAGGCACTTCCTCCACTGCACTGCACCCTGTGTTACCATGACATTTACTTCACAAGTTTTCCACTCCCAGCTCCAGACACATATTACAGGAAATATTTTTTAAGGACGTGCAGTATCATCAGATTTTATTTGAAACAAATGAGTATATAACCCTTCTTAGGACTACTTTCTCTAATACTAAGGAGAACAAGATGAAAGTGCTAAGACAAGTCATCAAAATCCCCAAATAGAAAGTCAAATTAAAAAAGCCAAATACAAAAAGGCCAAAATGTATCATATCCAGAAGAGAAATACTCAAACAGTCATATTAAAACAGAGCTCCAGCCTGAGGTAGTAAGTTAGAGGCATATTGAGAAGAGTGTACTTTGAGTGCAGAGCCAGCTCTCCTTTGCAAGGCACTTCCAGTATCAGGCCATGTTCGCATCCAAAAACCAACAGATATTTACAGGCTATGAAAGCACACCATTTTGGACTTCTACTTCCCTACAAAAAATCTTCTACAGGAGTGAATAACTACTTAACAAACACAAAAACGTAAGAGACAACTTCCAAATGGCTGGCATTGCCCCAAGCTATTACAACAGAGTTAAGGTTAGGCAGATGGGAGTTTCTGAACCTGACTTTCCACACCCCAGAAGACCTTAGCATCCTGTTTGAGCTCTTTCCCTCCAGACAGACAAACCTTAACAGCATACTTTCTGCTCTCCAGCACAGGCTGGCAATAAGCACAGAATGAATTTCACTGCAGAACATAAACCACAACCAAACTCCGCCACATGTGCAGTGCTGGCTGTACGCACAAGTGGCTCCCAGCCAGCTTGACTCCTATCACTCACAGGCAGGAAGAAAACCAGACAGGCCACTTAAGCAAAGGCTTGTTCACTGTAGGACAGCAACAGAAGATTTATCTGCACAATTGGAGCCATTATACCAATAACTTCTGTTTACTGACACCCTTCACAGAAATCCTGAAAGAGAAAAGTTACAGCACAGAGATAACTGGAATTCACAACAATAGTCCCAAAATGTCTGAGACTGTGAATTTATATACAAAGTGAAGAGTAAAAACTACCCACAAGCAAGTGGCTTCAATAGCACAGGATTATTAAGCCAGCATCCAAACTACATTTCAATAGCAAAAGTAATGACACAACTTTATTATATCAGGTATAAAATACTCTTGCAGGAATTTCACAATATCAATATTTCCTCTGCAGTCTATACAGGACTCAAATGAGCTCCCCCAACTAAAGCAGGTATAAAAATGCTTGACTTACAACACAGCTAATATCACTGACATGTTCACTGACTGAAAGCTACACTTTTAACTGAACCGAGAGAAATGCAAATTATCTAAAATCCAGGAAAACTAACAAAGTACTAACTGAACATACTCCATCAATTCCTTAATGTCAGGTAAAGAAATAATCAAGAATAAAGAATTCAAAAAGATGGCCAGATATTCTAGTGCTGACTGAAGTAGAACACCAGATAATTCCAGTGCTTTTTCACAGAATCACAGAATGTTCTGAGTTGGAAGGGATCAAAAGGATCATCGAGTCCAGCCCTTGAGTGAATGGCCCATATGGGGATCAAACCTGCATTATTGGCATTATTAACACCATGTTCATTACTACTGCTGCTACAGAACACAACATGGAGTTTCACATGTGTAAGCATGCTTTACATTAAGTTGGCTGTTAGCTCTGCTTTTTTTAAAGGAAAACAGAAAATGCATATAGGAAACCAACAAAAGCAGTCATCACAAAAGAGGTACAGATATCAAATTTCTATTTCATCTTAATGGTGGCACAGATTTTCAAAGTTATCAAACCACTGAGAAATTAAGCGCTTCCCTGCAGTCCTAAGTTGTATCTGAGTAAGTTCAACAAACTTCCTATGAAGAAATAACATCATTCTCAATAGTATCATTCCAGATGCATGCCAATTAGTCCTATATATTTTATATTTCAAAGACCATATCCAAAAGAACTAGAAACAAAAATTATCTTTTGTTTTAATCTGTCTGCATTCAAATTTCATCCATCATGAGGTTTCAGAGGAAAAAGCAGGCTAAAAACAACTCAAAAGCCTATTCCCAGCCCCATGGGAAGGCAAAGTCTGAAAACGCTAAATCTGTCACTGGTTCAGGGGTGATTGCAGACACTGCTGTGCCTCCCACTTACATTTTCAGTTGTACATTTCCAGAAATATGTGTCTGTGAGAAGAAACTTTAAGACAAGTGACTTTTAAAAGCAAAAATATTTAAAACTGCTCAAAGGTGATTATAACAATCTTGAGGCATTCTTGAAGAATATCCTCACAGTACAAGTGAATCAAACTGTACTCCAGAATACAGTCACTATTCTAAATATTTATGTCCACACACTTTCTTTTTCTCTGCCCAATTTATTTTCTTGTGCAAGACATCTCCATTAAAAAAAGAACAAAAAAACCCCCAAAAACCACACCACCAGGAACAGTAATCAAATAGAAAGTTACTGAATTATCACTGGGCATTTTGTCCATCAACAGATGTTAGGAAAGCTTAACTGGAAACCACAACGCAGAATACAGCGTTCAGGACTGGTATGCCTTTGGTTCATACCGTACAAACGCCTGGAGGAATCACACACACCTAGAAGCACCTAACTCTACTATCCACATGGATGAAACTAAGCCTAGGATAATGCAAATGACCAAATAAAATTTAAAAATTAAAAAATTTCAGCTGAAGATCCAAATTCAAATCTACCCCAAGTAAAACAAGGTTATTGTTTTCCTTGCTACCCAGTGGCAATTACATTAGCAAAGTTTTATCGATGCCATTAATACTTACTAATAGAAGCAGCACCACTAACAAACTGCTATACAACACAGTAATTCTTTTACACCTCCTCTTTATTTTTGCATTGGAATTGAAAACTAAAATTATTTTTTTTTAAATAATTAATTCAAAAATTCAGAAGTACTCACATTAAGTCCAGAAGAAAGACATCCTCAACTACCTTAACCAGTAACAAAACCTGGTAGCAAACAAAAGGAATCACTTCGGAGTGGACGTGGCAATCTGCATGAAGAACCCCAGAGCACAGTAGTTCTTTATTTCCCAGCTTCAAAGGTGGATGCTCCTCTTTACAAAGGCTGATGCTCTTAAGATTTGTTTTAAATTTTTGGATAACACAATCATACCAAAATAAACATGAAAACTGCCTTCATATTCTGTTTCATTATCACTTAGATTCTTCAAAAACAACTTGGAGAAAATAAAAACCTATCTACAATAATAAAACCATCAGGGATCAAATGTGTATTTTGCACATAAGCAAGAAATGAAAAGATAAGAATCTCCAAAGTTTCTTGCACATGAGGCACAAAGCAAATAGCCTTCCCACACTAACAGTTTCAACCAGATGATCTTATGATCTACCCTGGAAAATACCTCTGCTTCCTGATTTTCCCAGTCTTCTGTGTGTCCCTAAATACTTGCTCCTGCATAAACATCCTACTTCTCATAAAAGCTGCTGTGAAGTTCAAAAAGAAGTACTTCAGATCTCTTGAATTACAAAGAGATGGGAAACTAGACATTAATTACAAAAAAAAACCCCACAAACAAAAAACCGAACCAAACAAAAAAAACCTCACAATAAGTATCACATTCAGAAGCTGCTGAAATGTCATCTATAAATTGGGGTGAACAGTCCACCTACCTAAAGAAATTTTTAATTCCTTAAATTCATTCGCACTCTCTCCCCTATCAGTGTTTTCTAAAATATTGTTCCTGCTAGCTATATTAGAAATTCCATTTAAAATAAAAAGAAAGCATAACAAAGCTACAATATTTGGATCACTTGCTTTTATCCCAACCTGGTTAATTTTCATGAGGTTTACAGGTTGTAAAGCAGCTTTTGTTTTTTCCAAAAAAGCTAGAACCGCATATGAAAGAGGAGTTAGAACAGGCTAGTTTGGCAAAACGTGGCAGTTGAATTTTGAGTTTCAAAGAATTGTTTGAGGGCCAAGACACTGGTTTTCTCTTAAATAATACTTACAAAATAGGTTACACTAATCAAATGGAACTGAGACCAAAGCACACTGTTAATATGTGAAGTATTCATTTTCAAAATATCTGTAGTGTTTGAACTCTTCCCATTTGACATGTATTTACTCATCAACACTTCTTAAACTTACCCTCACACACCAGAATTATTATATAAAAATCATCTATTTTCACAAAGGCCTCCATTTAATGATATACAACATTTTTTATGACAGAAGAATCAAACAAGTTAAAAGCACTTCAGGGGAAGTAGGAATTATTATTTTGAAACAAAGTCCTTCATGATCATTAGGTTAAATCAAATTTGTTTCCTAACTTTAAGACCCACTCTGTTGTAGCACAATTAGCTTCTCCATTGCTGTTAGAGCACAGGTTCTGCCTACAACAACTCAAAGGATATTTTTTAAGTACTCAGACTACAGATACAGTAGCAAATGCAGCCACATTTAACACAGCCTCATCTCTTGTTTCAGTCAGAGTAGGTTTTGTCAAAAAACCCACTTGATTACTGAATCTTTTTAGACTACTTGTTACCATATCCATGATTATTAGATCATGGCCATAGGCTACACACTGGTACATATATCCAGCTGTCAAAGTGAATTTAATCCATTAAATACAAAGGATAGCTATGGACAGGGCTGTTTTCTGTATCAGGAAACATCTTTAGACTAGAAATTTTCTTCCTTGAAGAAATTTAGGCAAATGGATCTATCTGTGTTTACAGAAATGAGATGCATATGCAATCTGTGAAGGTGTGCCGAAACAGTTTCTACAATGCTGATATGAGTCCCAGACTGAAATTTGCATGTACACATTTTTAAATAACAGAGGCTACATTTAAGAAGCTGTACAGTAGACACAGCAGGAATTGAACTGAAGAAAAAACCCCATAACTTGATCAACAGAAGTAAAAGATTGAATTAAACAAGCAGAGACATCAAACTAAATACAAAAGGAGGGAGTGAATATTGACACTGAAAACAGTGCAAGTTAATTTAACTCTCCTTAGGTCATGTGAGGTTATTGATATTAACCCATTCCAAGACCACCATTTACATGAACTGAGCAAGTTCAAAAACACTTCTTGTATGTTCTACAGTGTAAACACTAGCCCTCATCTTAGAACTCAGGAAACCAGAAAATAGAAAAGGAAAAAAGAAAGGCAGCTCCTCAGTGATGTAGCAAAACAGGAACAGAAATTTTGCCTCTTTTCTAAATGCTTTAAAACTCAACAATATCTTCTCTTCACTATGCAATGATACAATCATGACAAAAGCATTCAATGGAGATAAAAAGCCTGCCTTAACTTTTTACAAAATTTTACAATTTTACAAAAATAACAGCACTAAATAGAAAGTGCACAGTAATCTTTCCTAGGACTTTGCTATTCTTAGTGAACTTTTAGATATGAATTAAGAGTTGTTCAGACCAAAAAAAAAAATCACATTTCAAGATTTATGTATTTTGTTCATTTTTCAGTATTTCATCTTCCTATAACTTAACAGAGCCAATAAAACAATAGCACAGATTATAAAACCACAGAATATTGAAAAGCATTTAATATTTTGATATGGAAACTTGTTATATGAACTAAATGATCTGTGCCTTTTATTTAAGGATTAGTCATACAAGTATAAAATTATTTCAGAATTAGAATTAAAAAAGATAAATACCTAACTTCTCGTACTAAACCCATTTAAAACGCTATCTTTGTTAAGCCTTTGTTAAATCAGGCCAGTATTTATACACACTTACATATTCAGAACACAATGAGCTTATCTCAATGTATGTCAGTGACCCTGCTGCCACAATCCCAAAAACAGTGCCTACTCAATCGGTACTGACTCAAAGGCTAAAAGGACACATAAAGAGAACATTTGTTGGAGCTGTGAAAGACCTTTTATTCCCAAACGTGACTTGAGACCAACTGGCACAGCAGTCAGAGGATACTTGGGTTATTAATGCTATGTTCGTTCCCAAGGATAGCTGGAGAGCTTCAGGACACACGTCCGCTGAGGCAGCACTAAATTTGCTTAAAAGGGGAAAATAACAACAAGCTGACACCTTGCAGAGTCTGATTCCCTTGGCTCATACTCTCCTTGTGATCAATGCTGACCTCTCCTTGGAACAGGATCTGGCTCCCACACCACAGCTTGTCTGTGCAGGTTAGGCCAACACATGTAGAAACTGTAAGTAACAAGTGCTGCCTGAACCACTTAAAGCAGCAGCTCAGCACGCTTCCCAAGGCCAAGCCAACCTGGAGCTATGCTGCTTTCCTGCTCTGCAAAAGGGACGAGGCAGGCAGGGACTGGAAAACAAGACCCAAGCTAAGGATCTCTAGTATGGCACATGCACACATCTGCTGCAGCAGGCAGAAAGTTCTTTTCAAGTACAAATAAAGTATTATTTCATTCTTCCTTAATTTCACTTGGAAGGAGAAAAAAGAAGAATGAAGTGTTTGCTTAATTCTCACTTTTATCTGTTTCAGAGGAAGTTATAGAGCTAAAGACTATGTTACATAAACAGATGTAAATGATGGAGCAAGCTATATGGATAACTTCAGAACTCATCTAATCTAGAGGCTCTTTCAGTAAAAAAATACTTACACATGGAAGTCCCAGTCCACATAAAAGAATATGCTCTACAATGCTAATCACGTTGTCTCCAAGCTTCAAAAAATTTGGGTTTTTTTTAAATTCTTCAGATTCAAAATTTTTGATCTTCTTAAATAAGCAAAAAATGAATCAACTTCATCCTGACAGCACATGTAGAAATAGATATTACAGATATCTAGAGTGTCTGTGCTCTAAAAACTGTCTCTGATTTCCCACATTTCATCTTGATGAGAAACCTCACACATAAAAAAACCCTAAAAACTATATGATCTGATGTAATACAATAAATTCATTGCCTTTTCTTAATTTGTAAGCAATTAACATTTGGTAACTACAGTCTGAGGAGGAAGCATTTATATACCAAGATATGGCCAAGTTTGCTGAAAAAGGAATCCTATATAAGGTATATTTTCCAAATAAACACAAAACTTCACATCTCTGTAAGTGATTTTCCCCCATTAGTGTCACATTTATAAATAATATGATAGCAAGACAACCATTTTACTTATAAAAAACAAAAACATGGATGAGAAAAGAATGATGAATGAAGCAGTATATCTTCCCAACTGTTTAGCACTAACCAAAATTACGGAGGAAATCCTCAAAAAATATTTTGTCCAGGTACAAAAAGGGACAAGTACTCTGGGAAACTCAGACAGTGATACTTTTGCAATAAACACTGGTTAGCTGTTAGAACCATTCAATCTCTAAGTGCATTCAAGCTAAGTAAGTTAAATAGCCAGAAAGTTCACAGAGTAAGATTTTAAAAAGCTGTAGCTTTATGAACATTGGGTTCAACCAAAGAAGCAAATAATTTATTTCAAGGAAATCTTTGCTTCCCACTCCTTTTTAATCTAGCTATGTGCTAATACTGACATGGTACTTTCAGATCAATGCACCAAGCACTTCAGGAGATGCAAGAGCTCTGCCAGGAATCCTGCCTTCAGAAGGACTTCCATTGCTATGGCAACAGCATGTTCTCCAGGATCCAATTCAGAGACAACCTGTGACACACTCATGAGAGATGGCCAAACTCCGCCGGAGCGCTCGCTGCAGCACAAGTGGCACTGTCATACACATGCCAGTTAGCACTTGCAGAAATGCAAGGTAGAAAGCAGGGGGGTTTTATGATAGCTCACAGGGCACTTAGGTTCCCTGTTTATCAACTGCTGCATCTGGGAGAAAAAATACCATTCACCTTATTAAAAAATTTTGGACTATTCAAATGCCAAAACATATATTATCATTAGCATAGAATACAAATTGCATTACACACCATCTCCTATATTTAGGCATTTATCCCTTTTCTGATCCAAATTTCCCCTAACAGGATGAGGATAAAGGAAAAGGGAAGGGTTAGTACATAGCAAAGAAGCAAATTATTGAAACTATTATTCAGTACTCAACAAGTACCTTGAAATAAAGTGAGTTTAATGAGTATAACAGACACACATGGCCACAAACTCTGGTTTTACTACTTCACTCTACAAAAATACTCCATCTCTTACAATGCTTCACCTTCTACCCAGAAATGTATTCACAAAAACACCCTTGACATCTTGAGATTTAATCACCAAACATGCCAGGTTTTATGCATCCCACATATACCACTCTTACACTCGTAAGAATTTGTATACTACATAGTAATTCAAGCAAGCAATCCAGCCAGTAATTCAAACCATTAAAAAAATACCAGAAGGAAATCTAAGTTATTTACCAATTTCTGCACTTCTACTACATTAGTTTTCAAAAACTAATAATAGTTACAGCCAGAAAAAACCTTGCCTGTTGTTGCTCACCTAAGTTCATTCACCCCAGATGATCAGATCAATCTTTCCTGTACACGATGAAGTCTGTAACATGGCTGCATTCTTTGTTTCTGACAATGCCTAAAATAGTTTAGCCCCTTTTAAGATTCCTTCTGGTTGTGCTGTACAGCACTTACATCCTGAAGGCCTGGTAAGGCTGTTGGGTGTATCTGGAGAAGACAGGGTCTTGCAATCTCTAAAGCCTCTCTTCTTCCTTTTGAAGTATCAGCCATTATGTAACTTGCTTTGCAAGTAGTAATATTGCAGATTGTTAAAAAAATATTGCAAATAAACTAATTAAATTAACAGCTGAAAGAAGAAGAAATATGGGGGTTTAGCTTGTGTTTTATTGGGGTTTGCATTTTTGGGAGGTTTTTTTAGGCTTTTTTATAGGGTTTTTTGGTTTGCATTTTTTCTGTTACGATTTTGGTTTTGTTTGGGTATTTTGGGGGGAGAGTTTTTTAGTTGAGGAGCTTTTAAATTCAACACCTTAGAAATACTCACAAGTATCTAATTCAGATGCTCCTGTCATAAGTTTACATATTTACAAAGTTTATGCTCCGTTTTTTTGTGTGTGCTTATTACTGTCCTCTGGCAAGGGAACATGATATCAAAGATATTTTCAAGGTTACCAAAATAAAAGTATTACACAGAGCAGAGAACACATACCGGACATGACATGCATTTATACAAGAATTGGCAGAAATGTGCATTTGTTTTATAAAACCTAGCTAAGGGAAAAACTTTTGCATTACCATTCCATTCAATCCCCTTACATCCAAGCATCACAAGCACTAATCTTGCAAAGACACACTACAAAATACAGCCATTTGAGCTCTACAGTAGTAAGCACCAGACATCATTTTTAGAAATACACAAAAGCTTTTCATTACTCCAAAACTCAGTCATCTTCATTAAATCACCATCTCTTCATAAAAGCCTTGGCTTCATTTAGCATTCAGGAAGATGAAAGAGCAGCTACCCTCCTTATGGATTACTTCTCTATTACAAGAGAATGCTTTGCACGTCAAAAGCAAACAGCAAAGGATTAAATGATATTGTAGTTCCTGCTCTTATTTATTTGCAATGGGCAGTGAATAGAATTGCAAAGAAACAATCAGTGATTATTTTAAGCTGTGTTCTTTTGCAAGGATTATGACTCATGAAGTTGCTGCATAAAGAACTGGAACGGGATAGGTGTCGCATTGGAAATGGTCGAAACAACACAATATGAAAAATGTTTGTCCTACAAGCAAAGATGTCTGATTTAATCATTTCATAGGATAGCCACAATAGCTCTTGGGATAACAACAAGACAATAGTATCTTGCATTCAAGTAAACAAAAAACAAAAATATACATGTTGAATTCCATTCTCCTACAGAAGACTAAATATACCTCTGGATTTTTTGTTTATACTGGGTTAAGGGTAAAATACATTTTAAATTCAATTTGACTTTAACACACAGAACATGCACATCTATGATCTGATATTCATTTGCATTTTACCTGCAAAATATACACAACTAGAAATAGCCAAATTTGGATTTTGATTAACTAGGTGCTCTTCTAACAATTAGTTCAGCCTACTCATCTTTATATTTAAAAAGGAGGAAAAAGAATATACCATCTAAAATATAATTTTAACAAAACATACACTTCAGCATAAAATTCCAGCCCAGCCTAACACAAGTTTTGCTGTGTTACCACTGCTTCAGCAACAGCAAAGATCTCTTCCTGAGACAAGCTAAACACAAAATGTGTCCTACAGTTTTGTTCATGAAAAGCAAAGTAGAAAGCAAGTGGTTAAACTTCTTACTGGAAGTCCACACAACTAAGAACCTGATAAAGACATGGAGACACCACTGTCCCTGTAACTACAACTGGCACAGAAAAAAACCAACAAAATCTGCTACCAAAAAAAAGCAAACTTGAAAAGTGCAACTAATACCTAACATGCTTACAAAAAACAACATAGGCAACCTCTGTAGAAAGAAGATCAGAAGCAAGAAATCAGGTCCACTGCAATAAACAAAATTTACTTCAGAAAAAAAAATACAAAATTATCAGCTCTACATAAAAAAAAATCCACCTATTTCCCACTTCGCAATAAATTGCTACCATAACAAAAATGTAGACTTTTTAACCATCTTTTAAATGCAATCCCATAGCCCTAATATGAAAGTGTACAACTTGTCTGTGAAAGACAAATTTCACTTAGTTTTATGCTGGTTTTACTACCATTCACAGAGAACATTGACCCTACAACCAGGGATGCAAAGTAAACACTTTTAGTGAAGTCTTTTTCACCCCCTCCCTTCCAAATACTACTTTAACACACTGCCAACAATTGTTCTGGTGAGGTCAAGCAAGATTTTTCTGCATTACACTGGTAAGAACATGAAGTTTATGCATTTCAAAGCAATTTCACCCCTTTACTTGAAAAAAAATAAGAAATCACATCTCTGGTACACAAGAAAGTAGTGAAGTTCAGAAGATTGATTTGGTACTTTTTAGCCTGATTATCCTCTGAAAACAGTGAGATATTATAAATATAACAAAAGCTACTCTTTCTGATCATTCTTGGTATTCAGTTAACATCTTCACCAAAGAAGTACGTCCTTTATGTTTTTGAATGTTGTGTTTACAAACACAGTTCTGTTTTACAGATGAAAAAACAAGGCATTCATTCAAGACATTAAAAAAAATTATCGTTATCTCATCTTAGACTCATAATAGAAAAAAAAACAAAACAAAAACCCCACAAAAAAACCCAACAACTTTACCCATACAACCATTAGTAAATAATGCATTGTAGTATTTAAAAAGTCCATCAAGTGCCATAAAGTACCTCCAAATCATCAGGCTGAGGTATACAATAGATCTGGGGACTTCTACAGTTTCAAATTACTTTAAAAATAAACAAAAAGTAAACAAAACCCACAAAATGCAGGAGTGGCCATTACAATTTAATACAGGAAAAAAACCCTCAGATATTAGAAATAAAATTCCTATCCTTAGAATGATAATTTTTAACTGAAGTAATACTTTTCCCCCATTTTCCTATAACGTTTAGTAACCAAAAGTGATTGAGGTAAATACAATATTTAAAACTAGTTATGCATGATCAATAACAATTTCCAAATAATTCACATGCAAAAGAAAATACTGCTTTTGCTTATTTCTTTCTTTATTTAAAATCTTTTGACCTCCTCACAGGAGGACATACAAAACCAATCAAGATTTGCTACATATTTCTGGAAAAATGCTAACACATTGAAATGGACAATGACTGTAAAAACAGTTTTCAGAGAACATTCTTTATTTCATGCGGTCATTTGTTGAAAATTAAAGTATGGAAATTAGTACTTATTTTTAAGTGAATTTAGATAGAAGACTTATTTATTATATCTCAGATCACATCTGGCTCTGTGGGTACTTAATCAATTTTATATAGTTCTGAAAATGCTCAGTATTATTTCCCCAAAAACATAATCCTTCCACATTAGAGGAAGAAAAACTGCATCTCCATGGCCAAGAGAGGTCAGTTCAAGAAGCCTAGAAAACTATTTCCATTTATGTGCAGCTTCCCACTTTAAAAACTGCTTTCACAAGCCTTAGTCTTACTAAGAGATACAATATTATATTACTGCCTTAAACAACCTATTCATAAATACACACACTGTTCAACGATTATACTATACCTTAAGCAATTTCAGAAAAATACAATTTACCAAGTTAATAGCAGAGTAGATTAACAGAAACTCATACAATGGTATCTGCAGGCTCAACTAAGGATAAAGCAGAATTTCCTGAAACAAACAGCTGTAATAGGACCTTGACAGCAGAACAACTAAGGGGTTAAATCCTCTTTGTGTGACAGCTGGAAAGAAGTGAGGGGAAGGGGTACTTTGGCAAGCATGTATGCATGACCAGCTTTTAACATGTAATTCCTTTGCTAAAGATCAAAAAGAGACCATAAACAAATAAAGGCAAAAAAATCTAGAACTTAGTAAAAGCTGCAGACATGAAAGTTTACAGGGAGAGATTACGAGTTCAGCTGACATTAAGGGACACACAAATATGTAAGAATCTCATTCATACTTCTCTTCCTCCTCTTTATCCAAACCTTTAGTCCTCGCATTTACATTTCTATCAACACTGCTTTCTGGATAAATACAAAATTTCAAATCATATTCTTTCCCACATGTCATTAAGAACACTCTCCAAAGCAGCTGAATACTCTTCATCACTTAGAGTAGATCAGAGAAATCTGGGAGAACACAGAGATACTGGCTGAGGGAAAGATGACGTTGGAAGGTACTCCACCCTAGATAGATGCACATCAGGAAAGGACAGGGCGCTACTGCAATCCCAGATCTTCTGAAGCCATCCAGAAATAACATTGCAAGGATCTTCCTTGCATCCCAAACCAGTAACATTTTTATGGGGTTTGGAGGTTGGATGTAACACAGTGACCACACTGCTGCTCTCATCTAAGGCAAAAGTTGATGGAAATACAGGAGCAACTTTTTGAAAGAATGGTTTCCACAGGCCAACACAGCTAAAGACAGTTTCCCTTATTAATGGTGCCAAATGTATCTCTAAACAGAAGAAAGGCCGGCACTACTAAAAATTCTCAAATCTTCTATTTGGAAAACAGCAAAGAATTTCTGACCAAGTGTCATGAGGTTCATACCATTATCATCTTTCAAAATCAAAGTCAACAGCAATGGACTAATATCTTTTTCTCTGCTCTCCAAACTAGATTCAGACTACTGAGCTGTTACAGTAACTCTCTCTATTTCCTCAGTCCTCAAAACCTCAATATCCATATGACTACAAACACCTTGCAAACACTGCTTTTAAACTGAGGTGTCAGTTCTCTCCACTTATCTAACATTTTTTCCCTTCTCTTTCTTAAACAGGAGTATGGAAGCTATATTACACAGGAATATATACTATACTTTTCAAGACTTTTCATGGAGTGCCTGGTAATTTTCCAGAGGCAAGGGATGGAAGGAGGACAGTGACAGTGTGACAGGGGCTGCCAACAGGCAAGCTGTAGTCATGTATTTACTGCCTCTGCCTCACCCTTCAGGTTTCTAAATGCAACAGGTGAGGGATCCAGACTGACATCCTGCTCTCATTTGCACTTGGACCCTTTCAAGAGTAATCCATGGATCTACCCTACAAAAAAATTAGAAGGTAAAGAAGCCATGCACACTCTTCTGCTTTCAGGCACAAGGCTTCTTCAACTCTCCCAAGGCTCTTCCAGAAGAGGACAGAATTTAGCACCCCTCAGACCAAAAATTAAATTCCAGGTTACCAGGTCTGCTGGTTCACCTTTAATGAAGGTAGAGGACAAACTAGATATTAAAAAATTAAAAGTAATAGAAAAGCCACACTGCTGCATGACCTAATGTTTAATCTGGCCACTCCAGATTTCCAGCATTTAACGCACATTAAGAGTGCCTTTTCTCTTAAGCAATTGCATAGATCATTGAACAGAGTATCTAAATCATTGCCACCCAGGTAACTCTCCCCACTTTTTTTGTTTGTTTGTTTGTTTTTTGTTTATTTGGGTTTTTTTACAAGGAACTGCTGATGGAAAATTGAAAAGGAAATTAGAGTTTACAGTATTGACAAAGTCAGGTTTTGTTAATTTTGGAAACACTGCTTGGTAACTTACTAGAACAACTCAAGAATTGCCATTGTGCCCCTTCTCAAGAGACATGGCCCTAATGACACTCAGGTTAATGGCAGGCTATCAACTTAACTAGTCTTTGCATCAAACCACTAATTAGTAGCCCATCCCAATCTGATGCACCCCTTACAAACTCAGTACCATTAGTAGAGAGAAGTGGAAAAGGCAGCCAGTCTCTTGAATCTTTATAAAAGATTGTACAAACCCAATTTTATTGTATAAAACCAATACAGATATCTAAACAGATACATTCAGAAGTATTTTGCATGAATGAGGAATGTCTAGGTACAAACAAGATTTGTGCCCAGAGCTGTTCACACCCAAATCTGCATGCTTATTTTTTCATGAAAGTCAGAAGACTCTTACAGGCAAGAGAAGTGTCACATTTTGACAACTTAGCTCCAAACTGTACCTCTTACTTGAAACTCTTATCTTTCTTTTCTGCTATACATCCACATTATCTTACTTCGTCTCTTTGACCGATACCTCATAGAAGCATGTGCACAGCCACATGCAAAAATATTAAATAATTATATTAGTACACTGAAAGGCTATTGAAAGTACATTGAAATTGATACACCACAGAAAAATATTGTCTTGGATTTACTCTTCCTTGCAAAAGACAAAAAAATCAAAGATTTATTTTACAGGTACCAAACCTGAGATTAATAAAAACTCAGTTACAGGAAAAACTGAGATTGAGATCAAATCTACTAAAAACCATAGGAAAATTCCACTACCATTGCCCATGGCAGGCACCTGCATATCGTGACTGGTTGCTAATGGAATTACAGTAATAAAGGGTGTTGGGCAAAATCAGTAACCATCCAAGTTTGTATTGGCATATGTGTTGTAGCTTAGACACAAGCAAAACAAGCCAAAATGTCATTGTAAATCACAAACACTACCATTAGCCATAGTAGCAACATAAAATTTTGATTTTAAATAAAATAAAATTTAAAAAGACTGATTAAAAAGCCCAATGGAACAAATCTCTAACCTTTGCCACCTTCTACTACACCTTCTAAAACAGAAATTACTTCCATCTTCAGAAGGTGCTTCTGGAGGAGAAAAGAATGACAAGTTCTGTTTTAAACAAGAATTAAGTACAACAGGTATGACAAGGAATATTTTGTGGCTTAACTCACTGGCTTACATATCAGGTTACTTTACTAATATGTTTATTTTTACCACTAGTCTGACCAAGTTATTTGACTTTATCAGCAGCTTACATGATTTACTGTCATAATATACTACAATATAGCAGATTTGTTCACTTCTTTTATCTGCAGCTTTCATTCATAACTGATTGACTTGAAGAAAGCAAGACTGCCCCAGCTATCTTTTAATCAAAACACAATGTTCACCAGTTAATCCATGACAGCAATTTCTTACAAATCATAGATCAGTTGTATTAGCTGTTTTATTCATCCAACCCAACTACACATACGTTTTTAAAATATAATCATCAGAATTATAGCATATCAAGCTTGTTACATCAGAATTAATACCATACACCCCAGTATTTCCAACCCTTCCCAAAGCCACACCTGAAAAACAAATAAAACTTAACCATTCTTTAACAGGAACTAATTTGTCCTTTTAAATTAGGGACCTGGAGGTGGTAAGGAAAAAGCATCATGAGCATTCCTTCCTTCTAAATCAGATTTCCCAGAAATATACAATCTTGTAGACACACAATTGATCTTCACCTACTTAATGGGGGCCATTAGGCTGAATCTCAAATCACTGGCAGGTTGGAGGTGTTTGCAGATGTTTATTTTAAGTTTAAATGAGAAAGAGGGGGCTCTAAAATAAAAAACAATGAACACAATCTTACTCCAACTAAGGAAAAGTAAGCACTTTCCTTTAGTTTCATTGTAAAAATATCACAAAAATAAAACTGAGCTTAATGGGAAAGATATTAAAGCAAGCTTCACTTCTCTAATTGCCATCAAAACCACCGAAAGTCTCTGTTAGAGGCAGCAACATCCAAAGAAAAAAATAAGTACTTATTAGAAATCTGCACATAGAGTGATTTTCAGTCATAAATAGCTCAAAGGAATAAATACCTTCTCTTTTCTTGTTTCTCTCTAAAAAGTCAGTTAAAAAAAAAAGCTTTCAAGTATTGTTTGTCCTAGAAGTTGCAAAACACTTCAAATTATAGCAAGACCACAATTAAATCAAAGTACTTAGAAATTAAATGCCTGTATTTCATCACTAATCTTGACATAATTTTTCTACAATACTTAACACTGTCTCAGAACACAACTGAATAAAGAATAATAATAAAGAAGTTTGTCACCTCTCACTCCTGCGGAGTAATCCCCCCAGGTCAAGGCTTAGATCATAACATTACCAGAATAAGGGCATATAATCCCACTAACCAGTAAATCGTTACAACTAGAAAGATTTTTAATGAAAATCCACAAATATATACTACTATCATTCCAAGGGAACTCAGCTGAGGTTGTAGCTTGTTTGACAGTTGCAGTATTGTACTGAGGATTGGTATTTATAGAAGGATACACCATATTGGTAAAGAAATTCAAGGAGTCACTTATGTTTCTCTTAAAGAAATAACTATTCTGGCATTCTCTCTTTTTCTAAGACATCCAAGGGAAGAAAGGAAGCATTAGCTACAAATAGGACACGCCACATTATTTAGCAGCGCTATAAAACCTATAGTAAAAATAAAAGCTCTATTGTTCAACAGAAAAACATTCTACTCATTCAGAAAAAGCAAGGACAAAGTGGGATGAGATGCTTAGGCTGTGCTCCCCACAATTAAGTTTTAGGTGCCTGGCTGTCTTTTAAAACAAACTTCAAAGAAAAAACTCTCTTAAATATTTGTATTTTAAAAAAATTAATATTAACTACATCATAAGACAGATTTGCTGTGCTACTATTGCCATTAACTTAAACTTGATGTACTTTCAAAGAGGAAGAGGAAGCCAGTCACTTATTTTAGGAGAAAACCTAAAAGACTTCTTCACGTACGTAACAATTACATTTGCTATATAGTTTCATGAAATTAAATGTGAGAGAAAGTCTCTGGAAAGTTTGAAAAATTTCTCAATTAAGAAGTTTTAAGATGCTTTTAAAAACAAAAATCCTTGAGTGGCACTAAGATGCAGCGTCATTTGGAAATAACAGCCCTGTCAACCTAAGAGGCCAACGGGATATTACTGCAAAACTTCAAGCCACTACTTCACTTCTCTACTGGTATTCTAAACATTTGTTTTCATTAATTAAAACACAAACATCATTTTGTTGTATCCATAAGAGCAAAAATATCATTTCACTATATTCAAACAAGATGAAACTACATTAAAAGTTTTATCAAAAACTTACTTTGTTTCCTCTTTTGTAAAAAATAATATTCCCTTTAGGGAATAACACAAAGCATCTGTTTTAAAATTATACTTTTTTCCTATTACAGTCTTAGCTTAAAGGTCTCAGACACAGCTATTAGGTGGACCCTGTGATAATACCTAGAAGCCACAAAACACATGCAACATGTAAGTACAGTTACTTGTTCTCCAGATGCATGGATAAAGTTTCAACACAAGAAAATTCTAGTTGTCAAACCTTTGAGAGCTACACATTTTTTGAGAAAATTGTATTAAACTCACAGTTTCCTTAAAACAACATGTCCTTGAGTCAGGAGTATTTAACTATTTGGCATTTTATGGAAGTTTTTTCCCTTCATACCAGGGGGCTAGGAAATTCTTCAACTGAACAGGTAGGTTTGATTTTCTCAAACCAAAACAACAGTCATTCATTTTTAATATAACAAATACACAACTTCCATGTCAGTATGGCTAGAGATGCTCAACAGTTCACTATACAGTGACTAATAACCTAAGACACAGAAAGGAACACCATTATTAAAGCTAGCAAAATGCCAGCTTTTGAAGATGAAAACAGCACATCTCTAACTGATCTGAGTACCTTATGAGTATATGCACAAATGAAAGATTTCAATACTCTGAGAACATGAAGACCCGGTGAGATGAGCATTATCTATCTTGGATGCATCCTACCTGATCCACTGAACTGGCTGCTTCCTAGCGTAGTTGGTCTGGTTTTTCCACTATTTACAGGTGGGGAAAACATCTGCAAAACAAAAAAAAAAAAAAAGACAAGTTTTAGTTGGCTTTGAAAATCTGTGCTGAATTATTAATATAAACAGAAAAGAGGTTAATAGGAAACTATTTTTTTTCTATTTTCTGCATGAAAACAAACAGAATGCAAGATGCATGTTTAGACAAACAAAACCAGTAAACTGAAGTATTCGTTGCTATTATTAATAGGACCAAAACCTCATTTCTACGTGAACACAAACAACTTAAAATTAAAAGGACACCTACTACTGTGACAATTTCAAATAGCTATACGACTTCCATTTTTTTACTCAAATTATATTCTTACTGATCTGTGAGTACAAAGTCACTGCATAAAGACAGCATTTAAGAGACCGCAGTTTTCTATTATAGTTATAAATCAAGATTTTGGTATGTAAAAAGTATCACACAGAAAATACCTACCATTTTCTTAGCCAAGACCATCAATTAATAACTTATTTTATTTGTAGGCAATGATTTTTCTTTTGTTTAAAGAAAAAATAAAATAAAACAATACAAAAAATCCCCCCAAGAACCAAGGTACCGGTGCCACACTCCAGCTTAACCAACGTTAATTATTAGATTATGCCATCACTGGGTCAGCCTGATTTTAACCAGTTAAACCAATTGACCCAGCTGGTATTACAGTATTAAATCTGGAAGTCTAGACATTACATCAAAGTTCAGGTGTCCAACTTGGCTGAGGCAGACCCAGCCAAACCCTGCACGCTGCTGCCCCTGCTCCTCAGTTCGCATGACCACGGAGAAGTCATGAGAAGACCTCGGAGAGTATCCTACCGCGCTGAAGTCCAGCAAGTCGCTCAGTTCCTTGTCAGTTCCTATAGCGGCCATCCTCTGCTGCTGGGAATTCATCTTCCTCCGCTCCTCCGATCACCTTTCTAGGGCACAGGGAGAGAGGCACAGGCAGCACTCCACGCCGCGAACCCGGGCCCCGCGAAGAGGGGCCTCTGGTACCTGCACCCCTGGGGCGGGGTGGAGACTCCCGGGGGAGCCTCGCTTGGCCGAGCGGGCTGAGGAAATCGGCAGCAGCAGCTTCCCAAACTAACCAACTCTCTTCAAGTTTCCTCAGGCTCCCTCTTCTCCCTCATTCCACTTCTCCCCCAGCCTCGAGCAGGGCACGGTCACGCCGCAGAAGGGCCGCGGCCAGGAATTAAGTCCCCCCCAGGCAAGCGAAAGCAAATAAACAGCCGCGGCCCGGCAAGGTCCGGAGAATTAGCGAGAGATTAAGTGACTCACTGTCCCCGCAACAATGGGGCTGACGAGCGGGGCCGGACAAGCCTCAGCAGAGCCATCTCTGCCCCGGCATTATC